>NW_015112617.1:406263-429572 GCF_001443285.1 Poecilia latipinna | reverse complement strand
CTCTAAAGGATATTTACCCATTGTGGAATCCATAGTATGGTTACATTTTGCAAAATTAAAACTGAAGAATTCACCTCCGTCTTTAAATCTTTTTGTGTGACAGCATTATGGTATCTGTTTAGAAAAAAAAAAAACACTGGGAAGGAATGAGGGACAAAACAGAAATGATGCTGTTCTGTGTGACGGGCTAACAATGCTGCACCTGGCGTCTGATTCACAGCTTCAAAACTATCGTTTTCGTTGCAGTGACGTAAATGAGGTCTAAAATATTTTAGCATCCAATTCTTGAAAACATAATCTATGATTTCATAAACCTATATTGTACCAGGTAACAGATCATAAAGGTTGATCTCAGTGCTTTCTTTAAATTGTATATTTGAATTTTGCTGCTAAACTTAGGTACTTTTTCATAGTTTTTAAAGAATTTGTATCTGGTTTATTATTAACTGACTAGAAATGTAATTATACATCATTTATGATTTATAAAATCTTTATTTCTGAAAGTAAAAAGCCATTTTGCACCAGTAGGATCCTGCTTAAAGACATCGTCTAAACTGAAATATTATAGACTAAATAAAGCTTCTTTAAAATAGCAATTTGGGATTTCTCAAAAGTTTGTGTTAAAAACTTAAAGTAGTTTGATTTATTTTTTAAAATACTTTCTTCTGCTTTGATGTACATATTGCTTAATATTGTGTACTATCTCGTCTAGTGCTACAATCTACTGCCTAATACAGTTTCCTTCAAGTGAAAATATTACAAAATATGATTTATGTAACAAAAAACTACAGTCTAATGAATTGGTGGGTTAAGCCTAAAGTAAATTCAAAAGCAAGTCATGTTTAAGTTGCTTAACCAACAACTGTAAGAATTTCAACCAAACCAAACCTGTGTATCATGTCTTATACGATCTCACACTGCTTTACTAAACAAATGAACTAACAAAATATTCATCTAAATCCTATTCCAGTTCCAGACATTCATGTATTCATGTATTTCTCTGAAAACTTTCTGACTACAGAGGGACTTGCTCATGGCTTCTTTGCAATTAAAGAACCACATATTGCTAGGAAACAGTCAGGAGTTTCCTCGGACTCTACAGGACTCATTATTTTATTGGTGCCTGACTTGTGATAAGAATTTTTTTCCGTGAAGTAAATCTCAATGACCTGCACAGTTCCAATTTAGAAAACATCCACGTTTTCCCTTCTCACATAGAAAAAACAAAAAAAAAAACAAGTCAGACTGAAAAAAGTTACATGACGTTAATTTATACTACCTCGAACTGAAGGAAGTTCTCAAGTTATTTTAAGAAATCACTCTTCAATCACGTCGAAGACAACAATAAATCAGATGAGTATAGTAAGGCTTGAAAAAAAAAGAAACATGCTTCTTGTGACCCGTGAAGTGGACTGAGCAGCATACTGAAAATGCTGTGCTGTTATTTACTCCCCACACTGGCTGCTGCAGTAAATTTTCTTCTCTGATGAATGGCCGTGCGGTTTGAATGGACTCGCCATTAAATAAATCTAAACTATTTCCTTGGAATCTCAGTGTTTTCAACAGGCCGCAGACATATTTTTACGCCGTGCCCTCCAAACGTCTGGAAAACGGCCAGCTTTGAGTATATTGCGCATTTTTTTGTTTGATGATTTTATTGCTTCCCCCTGCAGCCATGCGACCCGACCCACAGCAACGCTGCAGCCAGGCAGGGACTCAATACAACTTCTGTCTGTAATGGAAATGTAAAACAAGTAGTCTGATTTACTATGGATAAGAAAAATTGGACATTTTTAGGGGGGAACGGAAATGAGTTTTTTCACGGAATCCCTACCAATGTCTCGTTAAGTTTTCGTAAATGCTAATCTTGATAGAAATTCACGTATTTGATCAAAAAGTTTCATTTGTGGTTTGGATCTTATTGTGTGTCACAGCTCATTTTCAGGCAGTCAACACGGCGCTCCTCTGAAAGAAACTAAAAAAGAATGAAATTTGGCGTCTGTCTGCCATGAAATCAAAATTCCCAGCTCAGGTCTGAAAAAATAAAATAAAATAAAAATAAAATATACGACTACGAATGAAACAATCCTCGCTTCTGACTGCTCCTGCGACAGATTCCAGAGGAGCTATCGCATATGTAAATAATGTCAGGGCCCCAACTCGGTTTGTGTGTGTGTGTGTGTGTGTGTGTGTGTGTGTGTGTGTGTGAGGAAAGAGAAGTGTGGGTGTACAGTAGCACTAATGGAAAGCTCCTCTCACAGGAAGCTTTCAGTCGCCTTATGAAAGCAACCTGCTTTCTTTTTTCTCCTTCTCCTTTCTGCAGAGCCGAGTAAAGCGCCATGTTTCCAGAAGAACACAAACAGGTTAAGGATTATTATTCCTGTGTTGCTTATTTCTTACAAAAATAATTTGTTCTCCTTAAATGTTTTCACATTTTGTGCTATTACAAATCAAACCTGAATGTTTTTCATCGTAATCTTTTTCTTTTTTAAGAGATCAATTAAATGCGGTGCATATTTCGAAGGTGGATGGAAAATTATCATAGTCACGATGAGTTCCAATAAATGAACCCCTAAAATTGGCCGATTGTTGTTACTATTTTTCTCCATATTTTGAAAGTACGATCAAATATGGCTACTGTGTGTTTTAGCATATTTCAAATGTAATGTAATGCAGTCACAGTTACACAGGCACCGAGAAATACAGTAATAAAAAGTTCTTATCGTCACTTTTATCGTTATCACAATATCATCATAAAATATCGTAATAAAACCTTCAGTCCATATCACTTACCCTTAGTAAGCTAACTGAGCTTGAGCTATTTTGGAAACAGAAGAATGGACTAACATTATTGTGGTATGCAATCTATCGCCTACATTTCAAATAAAGTTCATTTAAATTCGTAGTCATGACATGTCAAAACGTAAAAAGGTTCTCAGGGGTATGAATATTTTAAGGCGGAGTGCATAGTGCGCTTTCAACCTTGTTCCTGTCTTTCCCTTAGACTTTTGGAAAAATGATTGCTCTGAATAATTGATGATAATGAATCACCGGTAGGTCCAAAACACTTGAATGTGTCACATTTTGAAAGCAGCGCTTTGGTTTTCCTTGTCTAACATCACACATTGTCACAGATACTGCTCATCTCACCATAGTAGCTCACACTGATCACAGGCTCATGGCTGCAAACTCATTCATGACTAGGTGAGCTCAAACAAGGACAAGGAGTTCCTAATCTGTTTCTAAACAACCTCAGTTAGCAAACTACAAGTCCTGGCTTACTGCATTTTGACTAGGGCTGCAGCTAACAATTATTTTCGTAATCAATTATTCTGATCAATTACTTAATTGATGAATTGTATGAAGAAATTGGCATATTATGCAGGTTTTTCATTAAACCACATCAACCTTTTTTTAAATACAATATCAGATATATTTTGAAAAATGCAAATAAACAAATAATTCAATCCCTTTTCAAATAAGATAACCATCATTTAACTCCAGTTAATTCATCCATCACTAAATTAGATGACGATTGTTTTAATAATCGATTCATCATGATTAATCCGATAACTCACTTCAGCCCTACTTATAGGTTTGCCTTGTTGACAGCGAAAAAAGAAATGAGCCATGAGATCACCCAATGGGAAAAACTACCTCTACTTTTTTTTTCCAAGCCCTGTGAGTTTGAAGCGTGCTACATGCTCTGAATTTATGACAAAGAGAAGGTGAATGGGAGCAGCAGACAAGAAAGAAAGAAAGAAAGAAAGAAAGAGTACAGACAATCAACATAAATATCCTGCAATGGGGTCTGAAGGGAATGCAGCAGCAGCGGGCGCCGGACTGTCAACCCAGGCTCTGATTAATGACAGCTCCATAGTCCGGAGGTGGTGTTTATTCGCAGTCATACAGCTCTTCACTCGGCCCTGGGCATCGCAAAAGTAGATTACTCCTCTGCACATTCACTCATTATAAATCAAGCGGCCTGACATTACTTCCAGGAATTATCCTTCCCCTGTCTGAACCTCGACTGAACGTTTTGCGAAATAAATATATTACACCGCATACAAGACAAATAGAATTAGCTTTTCACATTAATAGTCGGAAGAGGGATGATCCTTTTCATTCCAATAAAAGAGTTGCTCCGTTCTGCCTTCAACGTAAAAAGGGTAAGAGATGCGACGGCGCCCAGGTAAGTAGGGTCATTTTTTATGGTAGCCACGTATGCTAGCAAGACAAGCTTCCTGGTTCTTTTTAAACGTGTAAATTAGGTTCTTAAAACTTTGAAAGTCATTTATTGGCACACACTGACATTAACTTGAACTAAAAAATGTATTTCTATTTGGTAAATGTTGAGCCTGTCTCCAACGCCAGAAGAAAGCAGTCAGAAAAAAAAAGTTTAATGCTAAGCTAGCGAAATGAGCTAAACAGCTGCACGCTGACAGAATGGGCTTGTTTTTATGACAGGTAATCATTAAGAATGGATTACAATTTTCAAATCAAACAATCTACTCTGGACTGGTGTTTGGGCGTATGTGGGCCTCTTTGATGAAGGAACGCCAGATTCAGCATTGGCTAATTTTTGATCAACTTTCACAAACTACATACCGTACACCAACGTTCAGAGTTCAAATTAGACACAGGGTGTTTGGTTCCACTGGGCCCGGTGCTAATACAAGTGTGGAAGTTGTTGGTCCTCTGTCCTGCTAGGGATGGCCCTGCTGATAGTGTATGTGGATGTGTGTGTGTGCGTGTGTAAGAGGAAGTGAAAGTTTTGCCTTTCTGTCCCTGCCATCTCTGCAAAAGGTTCCAAAATTATCACAAAATTCAAACACCAGTTGTTCTCACATTCCTGCACATTTACCATCTGTCTTGTGGGAAACAATCTTTATTTTCTTATTTTCAATCTCAACCACAGATGAGACAAAAAAACAAAAAAACTTTCAATAAACAAGGCTTTCCCAGTGTGGTTCCTAATCACAACAAATCAAGATTCTTTGCTTAGAAAGACTTGAATTTTACTGGGGGACAGAAAAACTTTTGATGATGATGCAGAGGAAGACATTTATGAATGAAAATGTTTAGGATAGGATGAGATTGAAGATCAAATAATTACCAACTGAACACAAGCTAAAAGAAGCAGCCACTTAGCAGTTAGCCGCTAGCCGTTAGCTACAAAAAGAAGAAGCGTAAACCGATTTTTTTCCCCTCACAAGAAATGAGCCACTTCACATGTCAGACTCTAAAGTATGCTACCCATGCAACCATGGAGAGCAGTTACTCATATGCAGGTTATAAAGTCTTTGAGGTTTTCATCCTAGATTCCATCTTTAAAATTATTGTGGATGACGTTAACTTAGAAGGATAGCAGAGTTTTGGAAAAATGGAAGTAGAAAGCAATTTACATGTTTCTCATTACAGGAGAAACATTCTAGCTGGGGTTTTAATGTATCAAGTGTAAGAAATGTTGTGCATATCCAATCATCCTTTGTATGTTGCACAGGTTGGCATGACCTCCTTCACACAAATCCTTTTCAACAAACTTTATAAATCCCTTTTGACTCGCTTGCAATGTATTTCGAAACAATTTCTCTTATTTCAAGAGATTTTCAGAAGCCTTCACAGTACTGAGGTAACACAAAAGCATTGAAATTAAATAAGAAATTAACACATTAAAAATCTATTTCACATTGGATTATTTTAAAAATTCCTTTTCTTGTTACACACTGAAAAAAGAAAACAGCTGATCCAACTTTAAGAAAATTACTTAATTTGTTAAAAGTTTATCCAAGTTGTCATGTTAAAGAAACATAAATGAATTAGGTTTGACAAAGTAAATTCAATTACATTTTTAAAGTTGGAGCTAATAAAGTTGGAGCATTTTACTGAGAAGTATCTCACATAATAAGCTCAGCAGATGTGCAGTTCAAGCAGGTGATTGCTAATTGCTGCTGGCTAGTCTGAAGGAGCCGAGTGGGGGGGTGATGTGAGGCTGAAGCTATGCTGGGAAGCTGCAGCTCCGAGGAGGAGCTGCACATTGAAGGTGGATCTATGTCCACCCAGGCGTTTAGTGCAGCTGAATGGTTGCCACGAGAGATTCACGTATTTCTGAAATGGTAATGAAGGAATCAAGGCAACACTCCAGGTATGGTTTTGATGAAGTAATAAAATTAAAACATGATATAAAGCTCAAAAATTTTGATTTTACATAACACTTCCCCTTTAAATACACACACACACACACACACACACATATATATATACACGCACGCACACACACACACACACACACACACACACACATATAGAAGGAAGGAAGTCAACTAGGTCGACTCGAAGGAACTTTGGCACTCTTTCATTACCCATATCCTACTCAAAAGCAGGGCTGCTTGGATTTATAGTGATGGGATTAGAATCACAATAAGGCCACTGACACAAATGGCAGACAGCGGGAGAGATGAACAAGCCTTGTTTTGACAGCCAATTGTAAGAAGCAGCATATTTGTAATCTTTGAGCTGTAAAGTGTTGATATTAAATTGTCACATTAATGCCAAAGTTGTAACAGTAAATGACCACCCTCGAAGCTGTGCATTGGGATGGCATCTGCACCACAATCATTTATTTTTCATCTCTGCAGCTGTCCGTGTTGATGCTCACATCTGCAGGCTGATTTAACAGGGCAGCCTCAAATGTTGGCCGACGCACACTAGAAGAAATCTAAATCCGTATTAAATTACGGCCCTGTTTGCAAACTCGGATCGTTTGTTGTTGTTGTCGTTTTTTTTTTTTTAATTGAAAACGCCATCACCGTCAAAAGGTTTATGATCACTGTGTTCATTTTCCACACTTTGTCTTTTGTGCACAGACAGTAACGACGAACAGCATTTGTCACAGAGCCGTCTCTCAAAAGAACGCTCCGACGTAGCTGCGGAGGTTTTTGCTTATAATTATCTGTAAAGTAATCCTATGAGAAAATACGTTTGATTTCTGGTTTTGTTTGTTCCCCAGAGCTGCAATTGTGAGATTACAAGAATTACGCACAAGTTCAAATATTAGCAGTGTTGAGCTGTGAGAAGCAAAGAACAGTGTTTTGTCCACAATTGTGCGTCAGCAATGCTTCAACTTACCACTTCATCTGTGAATGATTTTTTTTTTTTTTTAAAGTTCTTGTAGCTAAAACGGTCTAATTTAACTCTTGGGATCACCTCTGTTGCTTGAATTTTGAAGCCATGCTGCCTTCTTAGAAGTGTCTCATTGTGTTGCCCGACATTAGCAGAGCTCATTGGCATTATTTCTGAAATGGCCCCACTACAAAGGCTTCCCGCAGTTTTCTAACAAATCTATTGTTAAACGCCTGAGATGTTTGGCTGGTGCCAATGGGAGCGTTCTGAATGAGTGCTCGCTTGTACCGGAGCAGATGAACAAGGCAGGGAAGAGGAAACATGGCCAAGGATATTATTAATTGTGTGATATGGTTTTAGACATAGGAATTTGATTGATTATTGGACATTCAAAGAAGCTGGAGAACCACTTGGCTGAATCACGGAGGCCACAGTTTTGGCCTCTAAGCAGCGTTTTGTAAAAAATCGCTTTTGTACAATGTGACGCACCCACATCTCACTCAGTTATATTTACTTGAGTAACGTTTTGGGGAGAAAAAACAAACAAACACATTTTTAGAAGTAGTTTTACTCCAACTCCACTTTTTATTTTTACTTTAGTGAGATTTCTGGATACTCTTCTCAATGCGAGAAACTCCACTGAATGAAGAATGAGCATATTTTAACCAAACAAGCATTAGAATTTATTTGTTTGTATTAATGCTTTCAATTTGTGCAGAATTTTGCATTCGCAGTCCATCTAATGACATTGTTAAATATTAAATGTGATTTTTTTGATTGAGTACTCAGTACTTGAAAAGCCTTTTTACTGAATTTTCTTTTACTCTTACTTGAGTAATTTCTTGGATCGTTAATTTTTACTTCTACTTGACTAAAAATATATTAAAGTAGTACTACTATATAAATTTATTGCAAAAAAGTGATATATTTTACATGTTTTTGTTAATTGTTCAACTTATTACTTACAACTCATACAGCTAAGTCTAGAATAATATATTTGATTACTTAAAAACAACAGGTTTTATGTTGTTTATTATGGTCTATATTGTTGAGATTGGTGTCATATTGCTTTTGATAATATTGTACAGATTTTCTGAAAAGCTTAGTTTACTCTCCAACTACACAAAAGTGACACCATGGACACTGCATTGTGAAATACTATATTTGGCAGTGCAGACAAGATGCCAAGTCATGCTGGAAAATGAAAAGTGCTGTAGACATTTCCTCTGAGACGGCTACACTGGTTTTGCTCTGAAACACACTGGTCCAAAACCAGCAGGTAAACATGGTCAATTATAATACAATAAAATGTTCATATTGGACCTCGGGCAACTTGGATTCTGTTACTCTCAAGTCTTCCTCCAGGCTGGGGAACAGTAATGTCCAAAAGAAATGCAAAACTGGCTTTCATTTGAAAAGAGTGCTTTGGATGACTTGGCTAAATCCAGAAACGTTTTGTTCTTTTTGGCCCAAGCCAGAAGAGTTGGTGTCTGGTTCTGGGGTGGCTTAAATGCAGCTGGAACCTCTGACCTGGACTCACAATCCTATCAAGGTTGAAATTGTCATTTGTGGCTCTTGGCAACTTATAATTATTATTTATGTTAAGTAAAACACAAATATTTTCTTGGAGCACAGTGAAAGCTGTTGTATGTAGCTTTTACAAAAATGTTCTATGTTTAGTAAAACTGTCACAGTATTGTATGAGACAAATAATCTCCAAAAAAATAAAAAAAAATCTAGCTCCTGCACCTCTTCCTAGAGCAGAAATCCACTCCTCCCAATCAAAAGCAACCAATCAGAGCCAGGAAGAGGGTCTCAGCGCTATGAATCAACTTCCTGTAGTTGCTGCTCAATCTGCTAATGGCGGAAAAAACAACTTACTGTTACAGAAAAACCTTTTATCCAGCGTCAACGTTAGCTGAGATAACTAACCCGAGCATTGTTTGCAGGCTACGTTGTAGAGAACCAACTGTAGCTTAGCAAAGAGCAAACAGGAAGGAATGAGAATGAGAGTGATAGACAGCAATAAGACACTCCCCCTGGCTCTCATTGGTTGCTTATGACTGAGTGGTGTATTTCTCCAGTTGGCACTGGAAGCACCGGGAGAAGAAAGGAGCTTGATATTGTTCTCAGATTATCTGTCTTATACTGTTACGACAATATCAACTGCTATGTAAAAAACAAATTTTAATAAAAAGTTACATACTGCAGCTTTAATACCTACCTCCTAGTTGTTTTAAGGTAAAAAAAAAAAAAAGAAAAAAATAAATGATTTTGCAGCTGCACTTTCATTTTAGATTGTTGTGGCACTCAACTACTTCCACCTTGACGATTCTGGCCCACCTGGCAAAAGCATTTGCACACTTCTGCTTTAAGCGTTCCATTAACATGCAGCAGTAGAGAATAGAGAACGGGTGAGGGAGAGTAAAAGCAGAGGGAAGCTGGGAGATGGAAAATAGCTGGGAAGGGGAGACGGCTGACAGGCCGAGGGAAGGTGAAAGATAAACAGAGCAGGTGGGAGGGAGACCAGGAGGCTGCACCAAGAGAGAAACCTGAAGCCAACATGCACAACAAACAGAAAGAAACATTCATCTAAAGAAACACATCCAAACTGCACAAGTGAACTAACAAAAAGAAACAAACTGAAATTGTAAGATTTGATAATTAAGCAACAAAGAAACGATCTAAACAGAAACTCAAAGTTCAACCACCCACATGTAGTGACAAAGTTATTCTCTCTCTCTCTGAATTTAATAACCAGAATAAATAACTTTCTCAATTCCATTCCAATTTATTTAAGCATAATCAATTTTGGAGATACAAAATTAACTTTTTTTTTTTTTAAATCTACTCTAACTTTGTTTGTAGAACAACGACTCCAGCAGCTGCCTCTGTGGGACCGACAGATGCTCAGGAGCGAGAACAAAAGCCAAGGCGGTGAATGTATTTTTCATGCAAAGCCATGCCCCGTCTTTGACACGCGCCACTCAGATGCATTGACAGCTCTCTTTGCTCTCCTTAACTCATGAAACATTTAGTGTGTGTTTGTTGTTGTGCGCTGGAGAGATTCAAAAAGGAGTAAGCGGTTGTTTCTGCTCTTCCCAAAACTGTACTGCCGGATATCTGACAAATTTCATTTATCTTTTAATCTACCATTTCTGTTTCACATTTCTGCTTTTTTAGCCATTCTTTTGTTTGGTATTATAGGGAAGTATGTGTTTAAATACCAAATCGAGATGCACTGCAGTGATAGGTTGTCCTTGACTCCTCTAATAAATCATTACACGTTCAATTAGCCGGCACATTTGTTTTGTTCGTGCGCTAGCTACAAAGTGACGCGGTCAGGACTCCAAACACCTGACCTCAGACTCCAGCCAAAGTTTTTCGCCATGCTCCAGCTTTGAAATTCTCTTTTTCATCTGGCACCGAACTCTCCCTTTGTGTTCTGACACATATGAATTTTGTTCCAAGTTTGACGCGTCTCGCGAGCAGCAGGCCTATGTAATATTAAACATGAATTGTTGTCCTCATGTTGGCGCTTTGAAGTTGGCAAACATTTGCCGAAGCTGGCCAGATATGAGGCGCATCATTCATTTGTGCTCTTTGAAAAGAATAACCCAGAGACTAAGATATACAATTTTAGACGTTTTGTTGTTCTGCGTGGTGAGAGGCGATGTAAATATGGCTGCATGCACAGAAGAGAGGACCGGGAAGTGTTACAACCACTTACACTTCCTAGAAAAAGCTGACTCAGAAGAAATTGAGTGGCTCGGATTCTTATCCTTGAGTTTTAAGGCTGCAGTGTGTAACTTTCATTGAAAGAAATATGTTTTATCATATTTGTTAAAGCTGTCACTGTGCCGTAACAGTACAGTATGAGTTAGACAATCAGAAAAAAAATTGTACAGCCAAAGTGAAAGCTGTGCCCGGTTTGTTGGCCCAACATCAGATGAGACCCTGAGGGTTTGCATGGGAGACACCCCTCTACCTCAGCCGCGTCGCTCATGAACCCTACATAGGTTTAGAGCAGTGGTTCTTAACCTGGGTTTGATCGAACCCCAGGGGTTCGGTGAGTCGGTCTCAGGGGTTCAGCGGAGCCTCTGCCGCAGCGATAAAGGCACACTTATGTAAAGTCGTGATGACGCGCCCCGCTTTGCCATCACTTGCTGCAGAGGATCACATTACATTGCTTAGCCCAGTGGTTCCCAAACTTTTTCTTCTGCGCCCCCCAAGTGGTTTCCAAACATTTTCTGCGGCCCCCCCCATGGATTACAAATGGCTGTCTGGTTGAAACGACGCGTGTGACGGGGGAACTGGTCAAGAAGCCAGGATGAGCTTCTTGACCAGAAAACATCCACCCCTTTAAGGTCGGTGGGTGTTAGTCTCAAAACCAAAGATTTTGGTGTATAGATGCACCTCAACTTGTGCTTTATATATGTGTTGGATACATAGTAGAGTTGCACGATAAATCTACCCTGATTCCCTTAATTTTGAGACATCGGTGATTGGCCAACCATTATATGTGAAGCCAGTCTTTTCCACTGATTTCATCAACCTCGACAAGGTCTAAAAATCAGACACTGACCTTATTGCTACATTTAGCAACGTTTCAGACAAGACAAAAAAAAAATTGGAGTCAGCCAAAATCGTAATCAGCAGGCCAGGCTTTTTAAAGATCGGTAATCCATGATCAGCAAGAAAGTTACCATCAGTGCACTTCTTTTAGGTAGTGCTGGAGAAGATCACTGGACTTCAACCACGGAAAGCTTTCTCAGAAGTAGTTTGAAAAGCAAATTTGTGCTATGGTATGTCGACGCCTTGGCAGTGGGCCAGAAAAAGATACATAGAAAAAGATAGAGTGGTATGTTTTAAAATTCCTTCATCCACAGAGAGTTTGGAGTAGAACTATTGCTATTCTATGATGAAATGAATCAACTGAGAAGGTTTGGGCATCTGGTCAGGATTTTTTTTTAAGTTATATCCAACTGAAGCAGAGCTAAATGCAGGGATGTCTGCGGTTCTCTATGTCTCAAACTCAGGTACATATATAAATACATATATAGAACCTCACATTTCTTTGACATGTGAGCAGTAAAAAAGTTTAACTGTTGAACTCTACTACTACCAGTCACGCTATGCACACATGCAAAAGACCATCAGCAGTCATTTCTACCTGCACATGCTGGCACCATTAAAGCTTCCAGCAATTAGCTTTTTTACGTCACCCAACAGACGGACATTCATTTGAAAAGTCAGAACTTTTTTTCCCAGCAGACAACCGATGTCAGTTACTCGACTCCTCGGGTTTTATTCTGGCTCCGTCTCAGGTGCGGGATTCCTGACACGACGCCGGCTCCTCGAGATGAGAGCCCCGGTTTGATGGGGATGGGAGATATCGCCCCACTTTCTGTTTATCCCCCCACGGGAGCGGTCCTCACTCTTTCCTCCTCGCCTGGCTGAAAACAGAGAGCCGCTCGCTCGCTCGCTCGCTCACTCGTGTGCACGCTGGAACAACTGCACTAAATACAGCCCTGCAGTTACCATAGAAACCAGCCCTGGTGCACCCTGACTAGTCCCACTGTATCTCATTTTGCAATTGACCCAGAAAAACAGTAGGAGGTTGATGTTTAGTTTTCTTCGCAGAAGAAATGTTTTTTTGTTTTTTTGTTTTCTTAAAAAGGAGAGGCGATACAACGAGCAGAAACAAAGAGCTGGCCGGCAGGATGACGGATTAGCGCAAAGCAAAATGTCTTCTAATGGAGACCGAAGGGGGAGGAAGTTGATGTGGAGGTGTGAAAAGGATAGACACGTATACACGTGAGAGCAAGTGATGAAGCCAGAGACGCTTCAGGGAGAGTGGATTTACACTGACAACAAAATCGAATAGCGCTGCAAGCCTGGCAATAGCTAAACTGAACCGGACAGCACATGATCACACTTGAAATAAATCAACTTCAACTCCTGCTGGCACCTTTTGGAAGATAAAGGACAAAGTGACACCATTTTTTTCTCTTTTTTTTAAGAAATGGTGTGGCAGTGCTGTTTTAAAAGTTACATAAGGCAAGGTGCTGCATTGCATCAAAAAAAGATTGCTTTTAAGCCTTTTTTTTCATTTGTACACTGTTAACACTTAACACAGTGCTAACAACACAACTAATTTATTGCATCCTTGAAGAGAAAACAGCTTTACCGACAGCAATCTCTGATTTTAACGACACACTTTCCTTTTTATGCTCCTGTGTTAGGAGCCCAGAACGTCCAGGCATCTCACAAAGTTACCTCATTCATACTGTGCTCTCCGTTCCACTGGGATGTTATCACACTGTTCAAATAGGTCACAGGGAACCCATTATACCGCAGCCGAGCAGGATTCTGCTAAACGCCATAAAGCATCTGCATCATCGCCGCTCCTTTTACGAAAATAACGTCACGTAATTGTTGTTTGGTTTTTGGGGACTACGGGGGTTTTACCCCTTTTTGTCCGAAGGAACTGTTAATATTTAGATACATACAACCGGAATGGCAAACAGAGCTCTGATCATTACCAAATTTTTCATCAGGCAAAGGTAGTCTGTGGTTATCAGCATCCACCACCAAGAGTCAACTGTCAATAAGCATGTTAGAGATCGTGTCATATAGTGGTACGTGATGTAGACTTTAACTTTTATCCTGATATTTTGTGGTACAACTGTCACAATAAGACTTGTTTATTACTACTTTTAGGTACTGCTCTTGAAAATTTGTGATATGCTTTACTGGGACACCAGTCACATAAAGAAACGTGATTTGTATCACTAAACTGCACACAGTAATTGCATTTAATCGTATTTTCATATTTATTGATGCCCTCATTGAACCAACAGTGGAGAAAAAAGTTAAACGAACAATCCACACAGTTTTGGGGGAATTTAAACATCAATAAGTGGAATTTATAATAACAATAAATCAATTACTCATCACAATAAATTAGAATTGATAAATGCATAACACCATCCTAATCAATTTAAAGTCCAGGGCACTAGACAACTCGAAAACTTTAATTGATCAACTTTAGCTAAACTAAACAAGCTAGTGTGGGCTTGCTTGTTTAGCTAGCCCAGACTTGTGTGGGCTGATGGGAGTGAGAATCTCCCATCAGCACGTTTTTACAACTGATGCTATTTTATTTTTTACTGAGTATCAAGACATTTGCAGGTAGATGCTCTGTTTTGTCTTCCTTAGGAAATGAACCACAAAGAGGTTATTTAGTACATTTTTATGTTATATTTTTAATCAAAATAGCCTCATATCCTAAATCTCTCACATTTCTATTCCAGGTTATAAAACTCCCATCGACCCGTTTTTACAACTGATGCTATTTTATTTTTTAATGAGTAACAAGACATTTGTAGATAGATACAAACAAAGAGGAGAACATTGTACAGTCTGTCTGCAGACCATTTCTCTGGCTTTCTTGTGCAACAGTCGGTGATGAGGAAGAGAAGAAGACCTCTCATTCCCTCACATGTTTACAGACACTAAAGGGATTCAAACCCCCGATGCTCTAACCTTTCACTGCCCACAATTCTATTATCTCTTTTCTGCAAAGAGCAAAATGACTGGCATCATGCACATTGCAAGACTCCCAGCTAGCTGTTGAACTTTCATATTGGCTATTCCTTTGTTGTTGTAATAGCCTAGCAAACACTGAGCAGCTTTTAAAAGCCACCCAAACAAGCTTTTAATTGACCAAGTGCGCTCGCAAATTAGGGTAATTTTCTTCCAGTCGTTTTTTACCATTGAACAGCAATGCACCACGATGTTCCACGCTTTGTTTCTGCCTTAACGGTGGAAATGAACAGTGCTTGCCATGGGGTTTTTACCCTGCAGGACGGGGCCGAGCCATTCCTCTGCACTTACGACCTGATAGGATCACATTACACTGCAGGAAATCTTCAGTACTTAGTACTATAGCCTAAGACAATCAGGGTCTGTCTATGCAGCACTGTTAAATGGGACATGTCATGACTGGAAGGACTGTAGAGACGTAAATAGGAAAGCAAATTTATATATATATATATGTGTGTGTGTGTGTGTGTGTGTGTGTGTGTGTGTATATATATGTGTGTCCATAATATACAATAATATATAATATCCACACATCCACATATATGCTGACTAGTTGAATAAATTTGAATATTTTAGAAAAGTCTATTTTAGTAAAACATGGTGTATAATTAATTCACACAGATAATTCAAATCATGACTGTTACTCTCTAAACTGTCTTTAGGTGTGAGTATCTGTGTTGGGCTGCGATGTACTGGCAACAACCTTTAAGCAGGAATTAGGCATTCTCTTCACTAAACCCACATTTCTAAATGAAAAAAAAAAAAAGAAAAAAGTTTTTTATTGGTCTGATATAATATTCTAATCTTAAATGTCGTGTTTTCATTTGTTGTAAATAGAAAATTGTCATAATTAAAGGCGTGGCATTATGTATTTTCCATCAATTTTAAAGCACAATCAAGTAGCTTTGTTACCTCCAGTTGTTATGAAAATGTTGTATATATATCAAACCTACCTTAGAAGAAAGAGGACTGCAATTTGATGGCTTAAAATTGGGTGTCTGTCTCTTTAAGAAGCTTCTGCTCATTCCAACACTTCGCCTTCAGCACACATAACAGAACTGCCTTTCCATTATGCGTTAACCACTGTTCTTAGGCGTGTTGGACTGAGAAGTAGTTCACATGATGAGCTCAGCAGATGCTCAGTTCCACCAGATGTTTGCTAATTGCAAATGTTTGCTAATTGCTGCTGCTGCTAGTCTGGAGGAGCAGAGTGGGGAAGGAGTGGAGGTAGAGACTGCAGCTCCAAGGAGGGGTTTTGTAGAAATAAGTTGAGCTTTGTGAGATCAAGCGTTTAGATATTCCAGGATTTCTCAAAACAAAGCAACACTCCAGAAATGTTTAAGATGACTGATAGAATATCATTGTAACATGACATAAAGCTCAAAATAGCCGATTATACATAATATCCCCACACCCAGAAATAAGCGCTTGAAAATATCCATCTGTGTGTAATTAATGACATTTTTGCATCAAGAAAAGACATTCCTTTAGCCAAGATAACTGTTTATTTTCTAGGAAATATAGAACTACAACTTTTTAATTGCTTTTGCCAAAACAAATGAAAATCCTCCTGATTCACTGTCTAAAAAGATCACAGCCAGCTTTAACCCCAAACCGTAACAATGATGTGAGTAACGTCAAACAGCCTCATTCTTTCAGTTTTAGTCATTTCAAATCCCAATCACTCAAACACTTGATCACAGGATTACAGGGGAGGAAAAAAGACATTAAAAGCATATAAAAGTTGACATGTCTATATGGAAATGTTTAATGCTAACTGCACAAGACGGGCACTGACAAAATGAATAAAGGAGAGTTCCATTTAACATAAATACATTGATAAATCCTGTAAAAATGGGATCCAGTGGGATGTAAAAGTTTCCTCCGGGGCTCCAGAGTAACCTTTCCACTAGTAGGACCTGACTTTTTCCCTGCACAAGCAGGTTGAGTGCACATAAAACGTGAAAGAGCAAGGGAAACAAAAAAGTGAAATTGTATTTTCAACCACTTTATCAGGCACAGCAGCAAGGACGCAAAAAAAAAGAAAAAAAAAGAGAAGATTGAAATACGTGTTGTACTTCTGCAATAAACTAAACATCAGAGCTTTTAAATCTTATATCCACAAACAGATGTGTGTATGAAGCTTGAGATCTTGTCCTCGGTATTAAACCAAGAAAAAAATGGTTAACTTTTTATCAGAAGCTAGAAGCAAAAACTGTTTCAGTGATAAAAGAAATCTCCTTAACTTAGTTTAATTTTTAGTTTTTTTTTTCCTTCAATTTCCAACTAGAGCCCATTTTAAATGACTAAATCTGATGATGATACTTGTTCATTGGAATCATGAAATCCTGCTGACGAGAAAGAAGCCACTTCATTTCTTTTGTTTTCATTATTTTATCACATTCTTATATAAGGTCAAACATTAATTACAGAAATCCTGTTCTTTAAAGATTCCATCTGAAAAAGTAACGCAAAACGCTCACCAATGACTCCCGAGTCTCTGAAACAACCTTGGAAAAAAATATATATATTGAGAGAAGAACAAATGAAAACCGACTGCTGGTGGCAAAATAATACATTTAAGCAATCCCAGGTTTCATCTGTATTTATTACGGAATCTGGCTATTTCCTGACATCTTTGAGTCGTGGGCAATTCATCAGGTGACTAAGAAATACCTGATCCAACAACACGCACGCTGTGATTATACAGTACACATTAATTTGTGGATTAGATGAAAGCTGTTCGTTGTTGGCTGCTGATGTACAGCATATGGAGTCACAGCAGATATAATTAGCACGGGTGATTAACTGGCCAGGTTAAGCGTCTTGCACCATGAAGGCCCCCATGAATCTATCTGCATCTTGGTATCAAATGGCCTGTTCAGCACATAATGTTATCTCTGAAGTCAGCGGAGCAGCTAGCGGCGGTGACACATCCGCCGATGGCTTGTGGTTACGTGGCTGAACGTGAGAAAACGGTGAGACATGAGTCGGTGTCACCAGAAAGTTCCACAGGACGACGGAAATGTCACAATGCGACCACTAAAGAAAGCTCTCGTGGGCTACATTCAAGTTTAATGAGCACAGCTCGTCCGGTTAAGTCATGGGAGTGAAAGGATGCGAGTCCTAAGCCATTAGAGCGACTTATCGGAAAACAATTTGGATCGCCAACCTCGAAGAGTTCACAGTCTTTGGAAGATATTGAGGGCTGCTGCTCCGCTCAGGAGTTTTACAAACACACAAAGGATGAAACAAATATATTGATTAATTACGCACAGAGGGATATATTTTAACTATTTTCTCAGTTAATCTGTATGGCTAAAATATGATGAAAACCTAAATATAAGGTCATCAGGAACTTGCAATCATTTAAATGGGAAGTATGTACTTTCCAGGCACATAGTACTGTTTTACACCATAATCAAGTAACTATGTTACCATCAATTGATATGAAAATGCTGTATATCAAAAACAACTCCAAAAGGTTCGCACCATAGCTGTATCTGACTCCCTGAATTGGCCTGTGTCCCTTTAAGAACCCTAACCCTCTCTGACACGCCCCCTTCAACACGTCATCACAACGTTTCTCATTATGCCGTTTACAACCGTTCTAGTTCATATGATGAGCTTAGAAGTCTCGCAGTTCTACCAGGAGTTTGGTAATTGCTGCTGCCGCTAGTCTGGGGGAGCTGAGAGGAAGAAGGTGTGAGGTAGAGGTGCTCTGTGAGGCAGGAGCTCGACTGTGGACTTAAACTCCAAGGCAGTTTTTTGAGTAAATAAGCAGCACATGGCGTTAAGGCACCCTCTCAATGGTTACCAAAGGAGACGAAAGAAATCCTTAAAAACGTACAAATGCATCACAAGAATACTTCAGGTATGCTATAATGTGAAATCCAGTTCAAAAAAAGTCAATTTTGCAAAATACCTCTCATTAAGAGCAATGAGAGATATTAAATACACAAATTATATGGTATCACTGAAAGCATCATGTGTAAGGTTGTTGATTTGACAGAGAGGCCACAAAATACCATTGCTTAAGAACCTGACTATTCATACAGTGCCATATCTAATCATATTAATGCAAAGTTTAATGCACTTCATGCTTCACTCCACTGATGAGCTTTATTAGGACAGCCATTTCATTTTCCACTAGGGCGTGGCACCCGCACACACTGGCAAAATACCTGGTTTAATGGCACTGGTATCACTGAGTCTGACTGGACAGGAAACCTACTGGAGGCCATCTGGCATTTCCATGACTGTATCTGTAAGAGAGATGCACAACATGTACTAGGCAGCACACTTCAAAAACATAAAATCTAACCAAGTATTTTTGGTTTGGTTTCTAATGCAAATATCTTAGTACACTTGAAACAGGACAACTAGTTTGCAAGCAACTTTCAGCAACATATAATGAGCTTGTTTTAAGTCAATAATTCCTTAATATTGATGCAAAATTACTAATCCCACAAGCAGATTATTTCATTTAAAACTTTGTAAAACTTTCATATCATAAGTGAAATAATCTACCACTGGACCAAGTATCTTCATCAATATTTACGTATATGATGAGTGAATAGCTTCTTTGTGTTTTTGGCCTGTTTTTCCCCCCACTATTCCTTCAAAATTATGTGGAAACATGATTGCCCTATTAGCACAGTGCTGTCCGACCACAAAGTGGAAAGCGTGGACTGCATGTAGAGGTGAGAGGTCACAGCACTGTCAGAGGCTGCAGTGGCAATTTCACAGAGTAATTGCGGGCCAAAAAGACGGACGCTTTCACCATTAGATGGTGTTTTTGTGAGGCTCCTTAAGGGCCCATCGGCGCCTTTAAGTGTCACTATACACGTTTTGAAGAAAGGTAGAGCTCCACGGCAAAGTGAACTCCAGACTGCTTTTACTTTCTCAAACTCACTAAACCTCTTAGCGCCTGCTGGTCAATTGACTCCTCGCTTTTTTAAAATTCCTTTTCTTTTTTTGGGGGGGAGAGAAAAAGAGAAACCACACTGTCACTCTCTGCTCTTTCGCTTCTCTCTCTTTTCTGTGTTCCCACTCTTACATTCAAGTGACTCCAGCGATGAATCCCTTCGTACCCAAAATCCAACCTGTTCTCAGAAACAGCAGGATGATGAATATGCAACAGGACAATGATCCATTATCTAAATGTCAGTCAGTAAGTGTGCGCTGACGGAGACATGCCTTTCGACGGTGCTACACTGCATGGAGGAGGACCCTTTAGTGAGACTTGAGTCACTCAAAGGATAATTTAATAACTTGCCATAATGGCTGTGTTTTGATACTAGAACTATACTTCTAAACTTTTGGCCTCTGTAAAAGGACTCTGTGACACTTTATTTATTTATTTTATTTTTTTCTGATTTGAGTTAGAATGAGGACTGGTTTGGATGTGAATGAGCTCATCCATGAGTCCACAGAACCTCAAGGACGGCTGCCAGTTTATCATGGATTCCTACCAGTAAGAGGATTTTGTGTACAAAACAGGAAGAAGGACATTAGGCCAAAAAATCACCACAGTACATATCAAGTACAACCTCATTAGAAAGTCACAGTTGTGCTATTTATCTTTGAATATTTGATCATTTTCTTTTCTACATCAGTATAAATGGAGTGTGTAGCCTCCCCCACTTTCCAAAACACTCACTTTGATTTGATTGGTCAGATTAAGGGCCTCCCTCCCTTTAGGGTTAATTTCATTCTCATACACTCTTAAAGGGAAAGTATTATGTAACATTAACTTTTTTGAGTTTTACAACATGTTATAATGTAATCATGTTTTTGATTAAGAAATCCTTTAATCTCCCTTGACAACCATTCAGGTGTGCAAAACAAGAACCGCCTTCGATGCCAAAGTTCCTCCTCGGAGCTGCAGTTTCCAAACTTCCACCTTACAGAGCAGCCCTCCTCTGCAACTCCCCCACTCAGCTCCTTCAGACTAGCCAGCAGCAACTTGCAAACACTTGTTAGAACTGTACATCTGCTGGGCTTATTATAAGAGCCACTTCTCAGTGAAACGCTGGTGAAAATGTTTTTAAAGGGTTAAAAGTTGTGATGTTATGATGACTTCTTGAAGGTGGAGTTTCAGGAAGTTTCTTAAAGTGACAGAGGTCCAATTTCAAGGTGCTAATTATGAAGTCAAATTTCTTTTAAGTCATATTGGATATAGATATTGTGTGATACAACTGAAGGTAACAGATACTTGATTGTGCTATGAAATGTTACTATGTGCCTGGAAAATACACAATCCTGCCCTTTTAGCCTCACATGGGTCTTAAGTTGCAATAAATACACATATAAAACAAGTTTCCAAGTCATTTACTTTTCATTTTTCAAGCAAACTATTTTCTTCCTGAGATGTTATCCTAATAAGTTATTTCATTTTGGAATTTAAGTGTTGATGTTTTGTTGCTAAAGCAATTTAATATGGTGGTATAATGTATATTATGTATGAATTTGATGAGGAAAATGACACAAAAACTTGTCGTGCAGCTCAAAAAAGTCGATTTAACATAATACTGAAAATTTTGTCGTTAAGCATTGGCATTTTGCTTGATGATGTAACTGAGGAAAACATAGAGGAGAAAAAATTTAAAATAAATAAAATAAATGTTCATGGCTGTAGTACACCGCTTTCCCATCAATATATTCCTGTCTCTGCACAGCAATAAAGCATGAATAGCAAAAAGCTAAAATTGGAAGCTGCTCACTTTCCACTTAGTTAACCCTTACATGGCAATTAGGCCAAATTAGAGTTAATGACAGCAGATAGTTTGTAATGATCACCAGCAGATGAAGTTTGCCCATCTATCAGGCCACTCCACGAATTAATATGTTCTTTCTTTTCTTAGATACTTAGTTCAGTGCAAGATAAGAACTATTTTTTCCACCCTGCAGGCCTTTGTAGGCAGACTGGGTGGTATCTGTTGAGAAAACCTTTTGTTGAGATAAAAAAAAAAGAGAATGAAGCCTTTGTGTGATTCATTTCAAGTTCAATAAAGATGCAGAAGAAAACTTTTTTACAGTTTCAGCTCATGTTTAGTCTTGTAATTTGCATATCTAATTGGGCATGCATGAAATATTTTCCATTTTCGTTGGGATTTCGTTTTCCAGTATAGTTCAGGCCTGGTAATGAAGATAAGAAGAAGTTTCAAAAAGTCCTCCAGTATTTTTTTTTTCTCTTTATCCAGAAAGCCTACGGCTCTTCATTTCAGCCATACAGTTCCCAGAGATGTCAGTGTCCGAATTGGAACATGTTTTCCCTCCGGGAAGACATTAAAAAAAAAAAAAATGTCAGCAGAAGACGGGCTGAGGAGTAATGAAAGAACGTCTGAACATCGACAAAGTCGAGACATCTTTAAAATTTGTGGTATTAAATCTGAACTCCAACAAGAGCTGAATTAGTCATTCAGAAATGAGATTACGTAGAAAGTTACTGGTTTAAAGCACTCAGTAAAGGACATTTTCAGCTCTAATAACAATTATTACAATCACACTTAATCACATATTTTACATCAAGAGTTTGACCTGATCCTGTTAATCCTATTCACACAATAAAAGAAACTATTTTATTGCAGCAATATATATGAATATATATCTTTTTTTCATGCAGTGTTCCCGTAAATACAGAGAATAGTGAAATCCTCAGCTGAATCCCTGCGGCCTTTTTGTGCTGTAAAGAGACCCGTCCTTGGCAAGGGGGAAGAAAAACACCAAATCTCTTTCTAATACTTAATTTTAAAGTCACTGCTGGTGAGTAAGTTCAGCAGCTCCTGCATACCAATTTGCACAGACGTCGTCCTTGAGAGGCATTTGATTAATAATGGATACAGTGTGACTTTACGCCTGTGGCCGGGGCCAGGCTGCAGAACGATGAACTGCAACATCGAGTTTGAAAACATGCCCTTCCTCGGCTTCTGCATCTAAAACATAAAGCATTTTGTATTCATTTGGACAATAAATGGAGTAACTAAAGAGTTTTTCATATTCAATTGATTCTCCCTTGCGGTTAACCCCTAACTGGACACAGGGAAGGAAAATACATGTCATCTTTGCTACTAATAATGGAGCATATTGGCTAACATGTTCTCATTAGTGAATGATAAAGCCCTCCCTGATCTTTAGAGATGTTATGCCGGTATGTTATCAGCAGTATGAGATTTTTGAGAGAAAGAATAAAAATCACATTACTGGCTGTTTTAATAACGCTTGTCATTTTTCCCCTCTCTGGGCCTATTTGTACGGCATGCTGCCCAAATACCACACACAAATCTGCTCCTAATCCGAATACATGCAGAAGAAAGTCTACAGATAAGAAAATCGTCTTTAAATGCTTTTTAATTAGTGATTAAAATAATGTGCCTCAAACTATGGCTGATCGGGTATAAAAAAAAAAAAAATAACCCAAAAACATAATTGAATATATATATTAGAGATGCTCTAATCCCAATATTTGAGTTTGAAAATCCGTGATCTGATATTTTAGCAGAATGTTCGATGTACTGTTGCTGCATTAGCTAATGTTTATATTTACAAGATTAACTAGAACTGCAAGCAGTTATTAC
>NW_015112617.1:383665-403114 GCF_001443285.1 Poecilia latipinna | reverse complement strand
GCCCGACTCGCCAAGAAGGACACAAACCAAACTTCTGGTCAGTGGAACCGTCCCTCACGTCCGGCGTCCATCATGGCACTTTGTGTGACTAAGGGTCAATACAGTGAGTGATACAAATGACCCTTGAGTTGCTTTTTACATTTTTGCAAGCTGCAGAGCTGCAGAATGTGAACTATAGGAAGAGAGGAGGTGGGATGCACCGTTTTCAACTTAGCAACTTTTCAGGTGACTTTTCATAAAATCAACACCAAATCTAGCTACTTTTTCAGATGTACTGGAGGCTATTAGAGACTGTGACAAGAGGGAACATTCTGTTCCTGCTCTCCTTAAGAAGAATTGGGTGCTGCTGTGTGGCCCTCACCCCCAGACCCAAAGCACTCACAGTTCTCAAAGAGCCGTCCCTTCCAGCTGCAATCGGGACCCCTCAACATCCTGCAAGTACCTTTTATATGTGCAAAAGTCAGTACTGATACGTATTCTTACCACCAAGGTGGGATGTAAATGTTGGAATGGATTTGTCTGAGATAAGTAATAGAATTTCTACTGTGCCTTTCTTTAAGCAGGCATGGAGTCAAGGCAGGTTGTTCTGAGACTAAAACTATGTTCGTAGTTCCACTATTTTAGGACATTGTTAGTTTTTCGTACACTAGAAAATGCAAAAATTAAGGGAAAAACACTTGCTCCAAAACNAATCGACTTATTTGTACTAAAGTAATAACTGTCATAATAAACAACTAATTATATGCATCCACACATTGAAAATGTCTAAACTGACTTCATCAACTTACATTTTACAATTGTTTTATTGAAAAAAACAACTGTAAGAGATCAATAATGATATGGATGATGGGCATTCAACCCATCATCCCTGCTACTCAGATTGATAACTGAATTAGTGTATGAAAAAACTGAAAGTTTAAAATGTGGTCAAAAATACTGAAGACTCCTAGGTGGTTCAAGAAGTGAGAAAACAAAGATGAATGAAAAACAAATTTAGAAATCAATTATAAGCAAAAACAAAACAAACAAAAATCAAAAATGTTTTTGGTCCCTTTTTCCAATCCCAAGGGCAGATAAAGGAGATTCTGACAAAAGAAAAAATAAATAAATAAATAAATAAATAAATAAAATGTAAAGTTTTATGCTTATTAAGTGTGGTTTTTATTCACTTTTTCCTCTCTCCTGCTGCATAATAATTACCTGCAGATGTTATGCAAATTGGATGTTTATACTTCTACTTTCAGGAGAGCAAACCGCTACTTGGACTCAGCTGCTCGTCACAGAAGAGAGAAAGAAAGGTAGCAAAAAAAGTGAACAGATCAGATATCTAAAGCGATGTAAACATACTAAAATACTCACATTTTGCTTTGTGTTGCTTTTGATTTAGACACACTCACTGTTTAAAGTGTAATAGAAATCATTGAGATGTAAAGAAAAACTTTAATATTGTTCTAAATAAAGACCTTATGGGGAAACGGAGGATGGCAACGTCTTTGTCTCTACAAATAAAGACGCATTTTATTGGCACTTTGCTGGATGCTGCAGTATATAACTGAGACGGTGGTGACAAGGCCCATTAGCTCTAATGGCGGGGAGGTCTTAATTCTCCATCTCCTGGAAATAGAAAGCTTTGCTATTTTTATTGTGTTTAATTGGAGTAGTGGGCAAATTAGAAAAGCAACTGCACAAGAAAACCGAATTGTAACGCAAACCTTTCACTATGTTAGAGCGGAAAAGCATCTCGGTGCTGAAGCACCTTGCAGGTATGTGAGAGAAACCACTGGAAACAGAGAGCTCTGCAGAGGACAAAAGGCAGATCTGAAGAATTGGGGCTGCCAACGATTCCCACCTCCACCCCTTGTGTGCAACCACAAGACTCACAGGTCATGTTGATTTACTGACAAAACAAGGTCCCCTCTTCTGCGTGCCTCAACCCTGGCGAGGAACACACCGCCCAAACGGGATATTTCACTCTTTGCCAGCGCTCATTTCTCAAAGGTAATGGCTCGGAAAATCTGGAAATCTTTAAAAGGCGACGACGACGGCGGCGGCGGCGGCTACAAGGCCATTATGCATTCCTGACTTTAAACCCAGCACCATCACAAGCTGAGACACTCTCGACACGGAGGGGTCACAAGTATATTCACAAGTGTATCATTTTCTCATTACTTTACAGTTCCCTCAAAAGCCAGCACAATCAGAAAGACTTGATTTGCCGTAGCGACGGTTGGAAGTATGAGGGAAATCCTGGGCAGCGACAAAACCAGAATTAGAGGGTGGTGGGTGTTTGTTCAGTCCTTCATATGTCGGTTCATTTTTGCCTTTTGTCTTCAGTTCCAGAAAACTCTTCTGATGTGATCACCAGACTCCAGCGAGTCCAACCTACCCGTTCTCAAACTATACAGTATCAGAGAGCCACAAAAGCATGTGGTCAGTAGTCGGTGCACAGGACTTATCCCACTAAGCCGGCTTATACTTCAGCTCATAGCACTCGTAAGCTTGTTAAAAAAGTAAGCTCAAACTGAGCTAATTATTTCCGGACAATCTCTGGGAAAACTGCCATAAGAAAAAAATATTTCAAATTGAGACTTTTTCACTGGAACATTGGAAACTTTTTAATTACCTGCTTCATAAAATTCAAGTAGAAAGATAAAGTTTTGTTGTTTTTTTATTATAAGTACCTTCTCTTTTTCCCAATGGGTGTTTTACAACCACAGTCTTCAGCTTCTGTCTTGGCCAGCGTATGTTTTCCACGCTCCTTCAACCTTCCTTCGGGGGAGAGGGGAATGGGGGGGGGCGGCGATTTATGTTTTCGCATCCACCTGAATAATGTGTAGTTGCGCCACTGTTGGCCAACAAAGGGTTAATTGTTGCAGCTGTGATATCTTGATATTTTTGTCAGCTGGCGCTGGAATTTCTTTCATGTCTTCTATTTCAAAGCAAGCTCCCATCCCCAAAGATTTGATAGCTGACTCATGCTGCTAGCTGTTATGCATCTTAATGTGGCTTTTTCAGGGCGTTGCGTTCATTTTGGTTCAGTTTCGAAAGACATAGTTTGCTTCATTGTGCTTTTCAGCTGGAGTGCCTGCTGTCACCGATAAATGCATCAGACTAAAGGGAAGTCAAGAGTTTATATTGTGACTAAATGTTTTTAATAAGTGCATTATTACAAATTAACATTCAGTGAACGTTAAATGCGATGTTTTGTAGCATGCAGGTGCATCCCAATAACTTAGAATACCTACTGCTAATTTATTTGTTTTAGTTAAAAAGCTTAATTTGTGCTGTTCAGATTCATTACAGTGGTAAATTCTGAGTAATCCTCTTTGATAATTCTGATGGTTCGGTATTATTAATAAGGGAAACACAACATTAGATCATTAAAGGGGCATTTTTAGGTATCTTCCAGGCACATAGTGTCATTTTATAGCACAATCAAGTACCTACATTACCTTCAGTTGTTATAAAAGCAGTTAGAAGGTCCATTTCAATCCCTTGAAATTGGGTCCCTGTCCCTTTAAGAAGACATTGCTTCTCAATGTGCCATTACCAACTATCCTTAGAAGATTGGTTGTTAATGGGTTGAGAAGAAGTTTGTATGATGAGCTCAGCAGGCTCACAAGTTCCACCAGGTGTTCGTTAATTGCTGCTGCCACTAGTCTAGAGGGACTTGATGTTAAACTGATTTTTTTTTCTTTTACATCTACTTCAAATATTAGCTTATTGTGGTCATTATATTACCACAATGATGCTACATATTATGAGTTCTTGAATGAAATCATTGAAATAAATTACCATTACTTAAATTTTTCTTTCTCTCATTTCCATATATGTTCGTATTGTTAAAGATGGTGCAATCCGTGAATGAATTCTGGTCCAGAGCAGAAAAACAGGCCCATTAAAATTGCTCACTGTTAGCAGGAGAACCTCATTACATTTATATTCTAAATCCTGCACCAGTTCAACACTTCCTCACACACGCACGCACGCACACACGCACACACACACACACACACTTTCTCTCTCTCTCTCCGTAGATCTCCATTGATTTTATCCCCCCCACACATGTAACATGCTTGCTGAAGCATTTTATCACCTGCCACACTGACATATTTTATTACTACATCTCAGTTATTACCTTATAACTGGAAAAATCACTGTTGCATAAAATAAACATGATTGTCTAAGTAAGCCTCTACAGCAGTCTGATGCAACTTGTTTAACTGGAGAGTGGAAGACAAAAATCATTAAAGTTCGAAAGAAACAATTACCTTGCTCACCGGAACCCTCTGCCCGTGAGTTGATTGAGAGCGGCCAGCGAAATGATGGAAATCGCAGAGCGCCGAGCCGTTTTTATGGATGGCATGCTAAATGATGAGAAATTTAATGCAAATGGTATGCAAAATACTAAGGAGGAAAATCAACATCACCTTGCTGTGGAGCATGGCTGGGTATCAAAGCAAACATCATTTAGAAAAGCTTATGTTTGCTCCTAAAAGCAGAGGAAGGTAATAATGTATGAACTGCAAATAAATTATGTACAGCTCATAAAAAGGAGGTAAAAAAAAACACACACACACACACACACACACATTTAAAACATAAAGTTTAAACTTTCATATAATTTCCAGGCAATTTCCAGCTAAGCCAGATGTAAACAGCACTGCTTATGGGTGACACAGTTTACTCTGCGTACAACTGTCCAGGGGCCAGTGTCTTCCATGTGTTGGAATATAAATATGAATCGTGTTGTTTGATGTGTTTCGGGTACAACTGTGAAGAAGCTGAAAAGCAAAAATAATCTTCAAAATGTTTACATTTTGCATCCATCACATACGGAATAAGTTATGAAGTCCAAATCCACGTGGCAGGATAATTAGAGCCCAAACACAGTGGAGTAAGAGTGAACTACTTTAGGCAGGAAGAAGACGACCAGGGTCCTACGGCAGATGGCGAGGGCCTCAGAGCCCCGACTCAGATCTATGGCAAGCCCTTCAAGACATTTTGGAACACCTGTCTGGAAGATAACTAGAATCACTGCACTGAAAACTAGTAAAAACATCCTAGGTGTTTTATTTTTTGTTTGTTTGTTTTTTTAAACAACCTCCTTTTGTTTTAGTCCCAAAAACTGCAAAGTAGAGGTTTAGTTGACCTGGTTGAGCTATTTCATCTCAAAATATATACTTTAAATAACACAAAGTTTTTAAGATGTTGCTCGGTCGTAGTTAAACATCGACATAAATCTGTTCCTTTACTTTAAACGACAACCCGATCCTTACAAAAATAACTATTAATGTAGAATCGCAGTTACACCGCAGGGAGTAAGTACTGGATCCCCGCTGAGCTTACGAGTTTGCTCAAAAACAAATCAACGGAGAGTGTTTATTATTTATGGTGTAGTTCCATTTTAATGTGGAGAGACAGAATATCAACCAAAACCTATTAAAAAAAATGTATGTAAAAATATCCAACATCTCCAGTCGTTGACTTATCAATTTGACTTCGCATAACAAAATAACATTTCTGATGGGATGCACACATCTTTGAACTATTTTTATTTCCATAAACTGTAAATAGTTTGGTGTCTTCAATGCAAATAAAAATGCACATTTTGGACATTCCTTGGAACAGAGTACGCTCACTTTGATAACTGCACAGCATTTTATGTTATGACCTTACTGCATAGTATATCATTTGTAATTCTTTTTTTTAATATATTTTAATCCTTGTATCTATGTGGGAACCTATATACCTCGATGTCTTGTCGCGTTTCTGCTGTTTCACCTGAATTTCTCCACTTAGTGACTGTAAAGGATATCTCTCTTCTATTCTAGAGCTTTCTTGTAACATTAAGTTGTTTCTCTGTCAGAAGTACAGCTGCATCACACCTGCAAACTTGAGGTGTGATGCAGTATGCGCAGTGTGTGCAGAGCTGATTGACAGCGCTCAGTCCCTCCTCCTGGCTCTGATTGGTTGTTTCTGTCTGGGAGTGATGCATCTCCGCATAGGGCAGTAGGATCACAGAGGAGACATCTGACTCATGTCATATCGTCATGATATAGTGACAACAAAATATTTATGTATTTTTAAGTTAGCTACTTTTAGTAAATATCTTCAAGATTTACAAGATAATTGTAATTACAAGTTTTGTTGGGTTTTTTCTGCTTTTTTCTGCCTTTTTGGTTTAGTCTTTCCACATCAACATGACACACCTTAAATATTAAAAACGCTCAGGAAGATACAATGGAAGTTAGGCAGACTGTAGAGTATTCTTCATGAAGTAAAAAAAAAAAAAAAAAAACATAATTAAAGTAAGATCCTGTATTTGTCATTTTCAGCATTTCCTCATAGATTAATCCCCCCAAAAAATCTGTATTCAGGAAATAAGAAATGACTGGCGAGGAACATTTACATCAGACCAAAGGGCAGATTTACGTTTTGTTAACGCAAGATGGAGGAAAAGGTCTATATCTGTCCAGAGTCTGGTCAATAAGATGTGAAAACACAGGTTGTCCTGACCTGGCGTCTGTACAAACACAGTGAAAAGGGTAAATGATGTCAAAGGAAGTGTTTCAAAAAGAAAAAGAAAAGCTCAATTTATGGTGTGGCTGTAGCTGCACTGCACAAAACTCAGTGAAACAAGTTTCTGAAGAGGAGCATGAATGGAGCAGCCACTGTTTCTAAGGAAACATTTCACTACATCAGAAAAAAACTCCAGACAAACTAAACTAGACTAAACTAAGTAATGATAACAGTCTAGACATTCACTGGATTTATAGTTTATGTGAAATAAAGACTTAATTTTTTCAATCTTTTATTTTTTGTGTATTTATAGGATGTAGATTTACTTACAAACTGTTTCTGAATTCAGCATGAGGAACAAACCTGCAGATTTAGAAATACTGGCATCGTTTAAAATTAAACTAAGCCCAACTAAGAACTGGAATCACAAATCAGCTTCCATATTTGTTGATACTTAAAACACTAGTCCCTACAAAGACGAACTACTAAATTAAATAAAACATCAGGAGCTGAAATTGATTGATCTCAGAAATGTTCTAGAAAAAAAATCTTTTGAGTTCCAAAAGTCGAAAGTTTTCAAATTTTCTACAAAAAACTCAAAAAAAAAGATCAAATCTCAAAATTCCTGACTTTTTTCTTGAAAATTGTCGATTTTTCAAACTGAAATTTCCATGTGTTTTCCTAGAAAATTTCACATTAAATTTCAAAGTTTTTTTGGTGACAATTCACTATTTTACACCACCACCTTACACCACAGCTAGCCTGACTTTAAGAGTATTGTCTGAAATACATATTGTAGAGAAGTCCATGTTGTAATATTCTGCATGAGAGTTTGTCAAAATATCTATTCACTTTACTTTCTACTATTTGTTTTTATGGAGGCTTTAATTAAATATTTATGTTTTTGTTTAGTGCATTGAACACTTTCCTGAACAGGTAATAATACTTTCCTGTGGGCATAAGCTATTAATACAAAACAGTCAATTTCTATGACTTTTTTAAAAGCATAGGAAACATCAATAAATGTTTGTGCATGTGTGCGTGTGTGTGTGTGTGTGTGTGTGTGTGTGTGTGTGTGTGTGTGTGTGTGCGTGTGTGCGTGTGTGTGTGTGTGTGTGTGGACCCCTGCCCTCTCTCTTTTTTCTTCTGCCTACAAAAATGTGCTGCTGGTTTCTTTTGCTCTGCAGCCCTTCCGCTTTTTAACCAGATGATCCGGTTGTGTGAGAGCCTTCACCCGTTGCTAAACAGCATGTCTAACGCTCTATTCTGTGCACAAAACCACACATTACTTTTAATAAAAAAAAAATAAAAAATGAAAAAGTGAGGAAAGCAGCTCACAGATTGGAGCCAGCCCCTTATCCTTTACACACAAACAACACACAAACACACACGCACACACACATCAACACACCAGACTGCCTCTGCGACAAACACCACCTCACAGTGAACCAGAAGTTTACCTTTTTCTAGCATCTCTGAAACGGCGTAGATTCGGCAAAGCAGGTTAACACGCTTGGTGCACAAAGGACAGGTTGTGGTCACGGCACAGAGCAGAAGGAACTACGTTTGTACACACAGCGCAGCCAGTCGCCCTCATGAGAATACATCTTTGGTTGATAAGGCCGTTTTCTGCTCTCCAATAAGAGAAAAATGGCCTCTTGCTGAGTTCATTTCTCACTTAAGGCTACTATTTCCTGTGCTGGCTGCTTGCCTGGACACTCAGATTTCACGTCTGGTTCCGCTGTTTGTATACCCATGATTTTACACCAGTGTGATGCTGCTGCAGGTGCATCACATGAAATGGTAATACTTTACTAAGTACTAATTTATTTCAGCAATTTAGTTCACAAACGATTATAGTCGTAATACAATCATATTAAAGAGATTGTAGATACATTTCCATTTGTAAGTTAATTTTGATGATTATAATCTTAGGGAATGCAGATGAGATGAGTAAAAGATTTAAAACAGCATGACCTACATTTTCCATGAGGAAAACTGCTTACTTAACAGTTTTCTAACAGGCAGTTATTATAGGCACCCCTTAACAAAAGTACGGCAAGAAAATCTCATCGCTTAAAAGTCTGGGTATTTGAATAACAACGCATCACTGCATACTAATAGGAAGTTGAGTCGAAGAAAAAAGTATTTTGGTCAAAAGGAACATTTTTCACTTTTCAGCAGGCTGCATTTCTGTATAATGCAGTTTTTTTTTATTGTTCTTGTCTATTTTTTTTCTTTGAAAAACTAAGGTTCAGGTTTTATTGTAAGCTGAACTCTTCAAATAAAAAACCCTAAAATATATTATCATGTATAATGAATCTATAACTTTCACTTTCTGATTTCCACTGTTAAAATAAATTTACATTTCAATGATATTCCACAACATTTTACTACGCTCAAAGTTTTAAATGACATGTCCAATTTTAAAAACAAAGTCGGGATGAAACGTACAGAAGTAACAAGCATAAGGTAATTTAAATTAATTCTCCCAACTACTTTTCTCGGCACAAAAATGTGAAGGATCAAGAAAAATAATCAAATGAACATAAAAATTATAAACAATATTGATGAGTTTGGACATAGACAAGTGTCAAAAACATATTTTTAAATCACATTTTTAGCCTGATGTTGAAAATACTCATCAAGAGTGATAGCCCATATCCTATTAGCAGAATTTAGCTAACCTTAGCATCTAAGCTCATTTTAGCTTGTAAACTGTTTGAATGTTAGAAAACCTGCTTTGCTAGTGCTAGTGAGATGTACAAAATAGACAGGTTGTAGTTTTTTACTCTAGCGTTCACAAAAAAAAACCCTTCATTTGTTTTGTTGGAAATAAGACAAATCGTTCTACTGTTGTATTTTGAGGAAACATTTAATAGTATGAAAACACAGGAACATAAGTCAGTGCTTTAGCTCAGAGATGCACTACGAATTTGAAGTAATTTAAAAGTAAGCTAACATGCTAACACCTCTTATAAAATGTGTTACATTAGAAGGACTGAAAGGTGAGTCGACACAAAGCCACATCAGCAGAAAAAAAACAAATGTGCTGTTCTCCTAACTGGTCTGACTAAGAGCTATGGTGTCAAAAAAACTGAATCACTTCATTCGGTCTCGTCATCATAAAGGACAATAATCATTCTCAGCCCATTCCTGAGAGCTTTGTAGTCATAAAGGACAGAGTATGGAAGCACGCTTTAAAAACTACCACACTCACCTCACATAATAACCAAAATTACTACAAATGACCCAACAAAGCCATCACCAGGAGATGACTCCTCATTTAGCAGCTCAGTGAGCTCAATATTCCTGGTTTTGTGGCGCATACATCCTCTAAGTCACTCCTGGTCTCTTTCCAAGAAGAAATCCTTGGAGTATCCTGGCGTTAGCTCTCCTCACCGCTACCTTGTTTCAACAGAAAGCCATTATGTGGCTGTGTTCACAGCTGAGCTGTCTTCCACTCACTGTGCTGAGCCCACCGGCGACTTTACGTGAGAATTAGGCTGCTTCCACTTCACTGTCACATTTATATCAATTAATTTTAAAAGCCAGCGCACTTCCCATTAAGATTGTGTCAAGAGTTCATTCTTGGGTCAAAAACATACAGAACAGTGGATGAGGTGCGTGTTGGGGAGGTTAAAGAGTTTAAATAAAAGGATTTACCAAATTTAGGCAGGGAGAAAACTTGTACAAACATTTTCATTTATAACTGCCTGACTATTACAATTACCAAGAAAATCTATGATTTCCACATTTGGTGTCTACACAACAACATGACTTTTTTTAGTGACAGAAACGATTTCAGTGTTCGTCATGTCATTCACTGTTTATTAAGATAAATTGGACTCGTTTGCACCATATGCTCAGCAGCCATATGTTAGGACACAGATTAGACCGGAGCCATGCTGAGATTAATGCTATCTGCCCAAGTCAACTGTGTTGGTGTGTTTGCTCTCAACAAGGTTTATTCTACACTTTCAAGCCTCTGCACTGCAAATTTAATTGAAACAGACAGTTGATGCCTTGACAATGAGCAGCCTGCACTGAACAGCAACATGTTATTTCTGTAATTGTCGTTCACAAATATGTGTATTTTCAACTTGCCAATACAGATAATGTTTGACCCAAAGAGCTTTTAGCTCAACATTTAGCGTTTCGTGTTCTGATCTTGACGTTTTTAAAGGTAGTATGTAAAGATGCAATGTTGTCACTTTTTTTTTTTGTCTTCAGCTACATTTATGTTTACAAAATTGAATAAGTTGAAGTTTCACAATAATACTTCCCTGCCTCTATTCACAGCTATGGAGTTAAATCTGAAGTGTAGACAATATGTTGGCATCTCAAAGTCTTCCAAAAGGATGCCAGTGTTTCCATTGTGTTTCTTTCATGCAAAACAGAGTTTAAAGGCTAAAAACCACCATGTCCTATAAGATAGGATGTCCGGTAAGATTCAGGGGCGTAAAGTACTTCAGAACAAAAAAAAAGTTTTCTGTCAACGGGGTGCTTCTTTTGGTGTTAAGGGTTGGTAAAACGGTGTGAAAAGCAGCAGTGGAAAATAATAATAATAATAATAATCACATTATAATGGGGTATTTTTTGAGAAGCAGTGACTGCATATCCTAAGCCAAAACCCTTTCTTTTTCCCTTTATGGCCTGCCAATTCTAGTTTTCTGATTTTGACTGATTGCAATTACTTTCTCTAATGAAAGTAAGAGGGAGAAAAAAAAATTATGTGTTGTAGGCGTTTTGGTTGAAACAGTGATTTTAAATCTAATAGAAAACAAAGGAATTACATAATGCATTTCATGAAGAGGAAAATAGTATCTAGCATGTTAATCACCATAAGCGTAAAATTAAGGAAAAGTTATCCAAGTACGATCTCTAGTCATTTGATTGGTACATATTTTATTTTATGAATTATTAATTGAGTTTAATAATGTGAGCACAACAGACTGACAAACGTTACACCAAATAAAATAGCTTTACCTTTTCACTACTTTACTAAAAACTAGTTAACATGTGTTGATGACATTTTTAAGCACTTATTAGTAACTGTTATTGACAATTAGCACCATTAGGACAGTCATCTACATATAAGTTAGGGTTCATTCATATCAGACCTGTTTAGTCCGCTTCAATCAAATTCTGGTTTGTTTGCATAGAAACTCAGATTCGTTTGGGACGGTGTGAATGCGTAATCGGACTCTGATGCAGACCGAAAATGCGAACTCTGGTCCACCTAAAAGCCTACGTCTCAGTTTGGTTGAAGTGAACTCTGGCACAGTTTGATTGAAAATGTCAACACCAAGTGGTACAAAGACCACTCCAGAAGCAGGAAGTGGGTTATAGCGCGGGGCATTCTGGGTAAATCCAACCAAAACAAACACGCTAGCAGGAGAAATGGTTTGTGGTCTTTTACCAAAGACAAAAAAGAGAAATCCTACAACCGCTAAACTCTGATGCTACTCCATTTTGGTTTACAGTTGCATACAGGAGAAAGTTGCGCTAAGTGTCTTCTTTAGAAGTTTTCATGTCGTTTTCTTCAGTGTTTCTTGGTACAGCGCCACCACTGGCGAGGGGTTTTTCCAAGGATTTGGTTTGTTTAAGACAGAGCAGTATGAAAGCGATCCACACCATCTGAAAATGTAACAAATGTTGCAATTTTAATCCCCAAATCAAACAGAGTCTACCGAACTATCAGGCGTGGAAAAAACACATCAAAACAATCCTAGTTTTGTTTGCTTTACCAAAAGGCTGCAGATCCTACAAGCTCCACGGCAAATCAAGGGTGAAAACTCAAAAGAAAAAAAGAGAGCAACTTCCTCTTATCCGGTTAACCTTCCTTTTGCAGTTGTCCCTCCTCTGTAACACCGAGTGTTTTCTCTCCAGTCATCATAGCTGTAATAACCCAACATAACTGTCAATGCTATAAATGTTTGCACACAACACATAAGTAGCAGCTGTCTTGTATTTTCTCCCTGTCATCACTAAAATATCCCCAAAGAAGCTCACGCTGAGCAGCAGACAGTCCACCAGCAGTAGGTTTTTCTAACAAGCTCTGCCTGCATGTTTAAACATTTATTATTCTGGCAAATCCGACAACTATTTTTGACACCGGATTTGCGGGTAGATCAGCCCTCGTTTAATACTAGTCAGCTATTTTCCTTTGTAAACACCTTCGTGTGTCCCTTCGAGTCTCGCGTTGCAGATCTAACTGAAACTGTTGTTCCTACCGATAAAATATAATTGCGGTAGTTTCTGCAATTATATTCTCCAAAAATATGTACCCACCATTTTGTTAATTATTCAGATTAACACAAAGCATGCTCGAGCAGAACGTTTGTCAGGTCCGGTGTTTTCATTCCCCCTCCAACTCCCCTTTGTTGTCACATTCGGTGTTCTTGTCGTGATTAAACAGAGCAGGCGGAGAAAGAAGTGATTGTGATATCTAAGAAAGCATCCCTGCAGGATCCAAACACAGCATATCACGATTTCATGACACACACACACACACACACACACACTGTATCCAGCTGAGCCACCGGGATGTCACAAAAAGATTTGTAAGATGTGTGCAACCATGGCAACACAGCAAATAACACCTATGTGTATTATCAGTGAGCACACAATAGAAGGGAAACCAAAATGCTCAAGTCACCGGGCCACACAAGTGAAACAAGGAGAACACTTCAGACTCAAACAGTGAGGTGAAAACTTAAGACTTCTGTCATTCCAGGCTATCAGAATAAAACAGCAAGTAATGGCAGCAAATTTACTGACAACTAAAGAAAAATTAATGACTTGTAGAGTGTAAAATTTTCACTTCCCGGGGCAAAGTGTGTGATGATCACAAGGGAACTGAAACCTTTAAATGTGCAGCAGATTTTACTGTCTAATGTGACGAAGCCTCGTTCCCTAAGCAACCCAAATGACAGCCAGCTGTCAAGCATCTTCGCTTTGCTCAGCTGTGTAATCGCAAAATTACTGACATGTCAGAATCCAAGCAGTTTCACAGCTGCGGAGATGTTCACAGGAACTCTTTAATTTCATGTTCAGCTGCGACGCTTGAAAGGCTGCATTGTGTTGCAAAATTGAAGGTCAGGATACCGTACGGCAGGTAAATGATGGCAAAATTTAAAACGCTGATTATTTTTATTATACTTGCAGGTTTGGAAACATTTTGGTAGACTTATCTACAAAGTTTAGCCTATATAGTAGATCTGTCATTGTTGTGTTCACCATAGCCATTACATAATACTTCAGAATGCCATTTGTAAAACAAAAAAAAAACTTTTCTATGAATCTACCCATTCAAATCTTAATATCATAAATGTTGGATTTTAAAGGGGGAAAAAACATCAGTTTAAAGCTGCCTCTCCCGTTGCTACAGATGTATTGATAAGAAAAAAGAAATCCTTGACACTTAAAGTCAGAAAGCAAAAATATTTGTAGACCAAAGAGGAAAAAAAATAAATAAATACGGCAGCAGTTTGACTTGGAAACCCTTGTTGAACTTAAACTGAGGGAACTGCTGGTAAAATGCTTTGTGGAACAAAGTTCACTGAACACAGATAACTCCGGGGTCGTATTCGAGGCAAAGGTTTTTTTTACTCTTTTTTTTTCACTCTTTTTTTTCTATAAAAGGGATTTTGGTTATTTCTCAGAACATAAAAGATAAAAACACAGAAGAAAATCAATTTGCTGCGTTTTTTTCCCGAGCATAAGACGTCCTAAAAATCATGAATAAAGCATGAAGAAACCTCTCGGTAACCTATAATCTGTTAGAAAGTAAGAACGAATGAAACCATTTCTGTTTCGCTAAGTGAAATTTCAGCTCTGGGACACACAAAATCCGACGATCTTTACCGGAGGTTTAGATGCCAACTACAATTCTCACTATGAAACACCACAAGATTAATATTTAACCACGTTCCTTTTATTTGAACATCTCTAATTTTCTTCTCCCCAAACTTATAAACACGTCTCATTAAATATGTACAACCAGCAAAAAGTAGTAAGATAAACACTTCTAGGAATCCTGTTCGACTGGCGGTGTTGTGAAAATGTCCGTGCCGTCTAATTACACCTGAGTCAACTTAAGAAAGCTTAACTGCTGAATGTCTTATCACAGTCTCTCCATCGACTTCTCCTCCTGAACCACAGGATCAAAGGGGGTATCCATCTGCTATTACCAGGCTCATGCAATGCACTCTGCCAGTTAGAGGATTTCCCAGGCATTATCTCCTTTTCATCCTGTGCTGGAGCCTTATTTTCGCCAAGACACGCATCAAACACGGAGCAGCGCCCAATCCCCCGGCAAAACAAACAAACAGTCTTAAAAAAATGCCAACAAAGTAATTTACACTTCTAAATTCGTCCCAAAATACGCCATAGTTTGTTAGTTCATTAGGTATTTTGGGAAGGAATGAGGCAAAGAGAAAGTGAAGTGTTTTCTAATGGTGATGCCTCTGATAAAATTCCTGAAGGATAAAAGGAGGTGATGCAAACTTGTCGTCACCTCAGCTTTTCTCACGGTCCTACTTGTGTACATTAGTAGGATTATCTAAAGGTTACGTTGAATGAAATACTGTGGAGGAGGATCGGCTCCTTGAAAGTATATTTAAACATATATGTCACATAAAATGTAATCTTTATAGCAGCTCCCGATGCCGATTTCCTTTCCTTTTCTTGCGTAGCACCACAATGTGCTGAAAGCATACAACTGTGTACTCACAATGACAGACAGACACACCATTTAATAACTGTGACATTTTCTCAAAAACAGCAACGGGCCTTTTCTTAATCTCACTCAGATAAATGAAATAAAGGTTACCAGACAAAACCAAAGCCAGCCCCCTCAGTCACGTTTCAAGTCCAAAAGAAGTTAAAGTAAATCTATTTATCAGCACAGATGCAGGTATTTTCAAAAATTCCTCCCATGTTGCTGTTTGCAGGTTGCGAACACAGCAAGCGTTTGGTTTATCAGCTCAAATATTGTTCTGAATGTTCATGTCACATTACAACCACAATCCTCCTGGAAGATGAACGTCAACCCGAGCCTGTAGTTCTTTTTTAAAGGATTGCTCTGTGTTTATCGCAGTCCATCTGGTCATGAACTCTGACCTTCTGCCCTGATTTGCTGAAGAGAAGTAGCATAAGAAAAGTAGCTTAGTGTTAACATCTACATGTTCTACTATGTTTACCACCCATGTTTAGCCTGACCATTGCCTTCCAACTCAATACCACTCGACTCTCATCTCCTCCCAGTGATTCATATGGGATTTCTCCCATTGAGTTCAATTTCTCTGGCTGAATTTCAACCAGGTCAGTCAGCGAACAGAAGGAGAAGTTGTGAACAACTGATGTTGATTTTCTGCACCATTTTATAACTGTAGTCAGCTTACAGTTTCATCAATAGTAGCAAAGGAAGTGAACAAAGCCGTTGAGTCCCTGTTGGTCACTCTTCCAAATATTGAAATAATGTCAACAGCCGCCTCATTCGGCTCAGCACATCTCTCTCTCTCTCACAGTGGAGGATGGTGTCAAATTTTACATAAGTCACGGCTAAGCGTTAGCACCTGGGTAAAATTTAAAACCTCAGCAGAGTCCACACCTCCAGCTAGTAATTGTTTCTCAAAAGCCAAGGTTCCAGACCATCTGTACGAAGCAAAGTGTAGAACAAGCTAACTCATGTTGCATCGGGAGGTAACCCTCTCCTTGTCAGGTTTGTTAGTTCAGATGAACAGCCATATCTTGGTAGCCTTGCAGTTCTTGTAGACTCTACTTCTCCAGACAGACAGTTTCTCCATAACTTGCATCACTTGTCTGGCGTTTGTCTTTGAACTTCATCTTACAAATGTTCCTATTACAATAAAAAGGGCAAAATTCAAGTGGATGCCAGAGATTTTTATCTTTTATTCTGGTACTTACTAGTGAAGGGAGGTGTAAAGGAAAGTAGTTGCACTGGGTATTTTTCATAGGTATCACTCACAGTACAAGCTGAAAACAAGTACATGTTTCAATTTTTAGTCAAACATGTTCTTTTCTTTCCACCATACACTTATGCACTACCTCGTTTTGTCCAGCCCCATAAAATCCCAATAAAGTACGGTAACGTTTGGGGCAACGTGACAAAACATGACCTTGAGGTCGCGTTATCAAACATTTTAATAGCGTAGTTGATGTAAAACAGTCAACCCAGGCACCCAGAAGGAGCCTGACGGGCCTTATGAATGTCCTAACATCAGCAATCCTGCTCACCATAAATGAGCCTCTTTTAGTCAACATCACCCAAAGCCCGGCGCACAACTCCACCAACTCCTAATTTATCAAGTTTCCCCACAAAGAAACACACTTTCTCAGTCCAATCTAATGAGCTTACACCGCTGGAGCATGTCGAAGAGCATCATCAATAACTCTGAGAGGCTATTCAAAGATAATCACTCTTTAGCAAGGTTATCTCTACATTGCTGAGCTGGTTGCTAGCTTGCGATATATTGATATAAATATCAAACCATAAACCCCTTGATGTGCTTCACATCTCAGTGCACAAGAGTCAGAAATACAGCCGACCTTCTGATGTTTCCCTCTGACTAGCTTGGACGGGATGTCTCATTGCATCTTGATAGATGGGTGTGCGGAGGATTGAGACGGTTATGTCACTACCGTTTTCCTGAAACACGCACGGACGGACCTGACCTAGCTGATGTTTGGCCGGTTCAATGTCAGTGTCTTCCACGTGCCTCTCGGTGGAGGCCATTATGGACGGTTCCCCGTGCCACAAGAGATTCGGCCGGGAAAATGACATGCAAATTTTCCTGATGTGCCAATGCCGGTCTGTCTCATAAAACCTCGTTGAGAAAAAGTCCAGGGGCGATGCTGAAGGTTAGCAGCACCCCAGAGGGACATTTTAAAAACACCACTACTCTTACTGGGATATTACTGTTGATTAGAGGAGTCCCTGCACACGTTTAGTGGCAGAAGGTTCCTTTACATTTATTGTGTTTGGCAGACAGACACATCCAGAGGGCTATTCTGAGTGAACCTGATTGTAAAAGTCCAACAGAGAGTGAAAAGGGTGTTAAGACTAACCAGGTTCAACTCATTTAGGTGATCTGATTCCTGTTGATGTCGGACTTCATTAAGATACGAACACAACACTTGCATTTTATCGAGACAGGGGTTCCCAAACTTTTCAATGCTATGGACCCCCAAAAGGCATTAGCTTCCACCCAAGGACCCACAGACAATGCTACAAAATGTGTAAAAAAAAAAAAAAAAACACTGAATTTTACCCTTTTTTTGCCAAATTTTGTTTAATCAAAACTGATCAAGTTTTAGGGTTTAAGACAGCAGAACAGAACAGAAACAGTACTTTTTTAGTCAGATGTACGTTTATCCAAGGAAAAATAAATATCCGTCAGACTAGCTTGACTCACATTGTGTAGCTGATATTAACTCTGCCAAACCTCTTTGAATAATAATAATAACCTTTGTACTAGCATCCGTTTTTTTTTCATTGTTGTTTATTGACCTTTCTCCTCTCAAAGCTGTAGCTTCCTTCTTGCTAAAAGGGAGTCCTTTCTTTCAGCTGTCACCACATGCTTGAACTCAATGAGAGATTGCTGTAAAGTCAATTTGACATTTAAAAGCTGCACTTTGTTTTTACTGGGCTAACGTTTTATCAGTTAGCATCAGGTGGATTGAATGGACTGACTTGATTTACAAAGAGGATCACCTGTAGTTATACTGATATTAAATTACACATAGATTAACTATCTACTAATTAGGTGAATCCTAAAGGTAGTCGGCTGCAATGGACTTTACTTAAGGGCAGCAGGTTAAAGGCCCACAAATGCAAGTTAAACTTTTTTTAAAGAATGTTGAAAGCCATGCATCTAATTGTATTCATTTTATGTGCTAACTTCTGTTAAGAACATAAAATCCAAATAAAATCCACTTAAATGTGCGTCTTTAACTACAAAATGAAAATAATTTTCCATCGCTTACACAAAACCCACAAAGATTCCAGGAAATACAAGTATTAATCTTTTTGTGTGATTTTTTTGTTGCATTGTTTCCCTATAAAAGGCCTAAAATGACTTGAAGGTCGGAATCAGGCGGCTGAAATCGGCAAAGGGCTATTTTTGTCCGAAGCTCACTTGCCGGTAGCTGCACAAGGAATAAAGTGCACTTGATCCACTTCACATGGCGCTCTGCTCCAGGAATACTAAAGAGGAATATACAATTTTTGATACTGTCAGAGCCTCACAGACAGAAAGAATCACCCTGAAAAAGGTTTTGACAGGATTCCTGTTAGAAGCTTTGTTTCCCCATTTCCTATGAAGCACCTATTGTTCTGTTTTTTTAACAGTGTTCTTGTCAATTGTCAGAAAATTGTATAACAAATGAGTGGAAGTCATATCGCATTGTGGCTTTCAATGCAATTTAACAATCTCATAGTTACACCCTCATTCTTCTTCTATATGGCCAGAGCAGATTGTTCACTAAACTAATTAAATAGTCCACAAAACGCGCTACAAGTAAAATAGCCATCTGATGGTCATTTCTGGGACAGACTTTGAGGGTAAACAAAGCATTCATCCAGATCTGTTACCATTTTTAGGCAATGTAAAAATAATTAGCAGTCAAATCGCACGCCAGGTAAAAACTCCTAATGAGACACTGATGTCTCCGATCTGAAAATAATAACTAAAATATATGGAAAAATGTCAAATTCACAGTTGGCACTGTTTGGTTTTCAGTGTAGCTGAAAAATGATGGAAGTGTTTTGATTTTTTTTTCCCTCATACAATGCACTGATCAAAGGGAAAATGAGAATCCGTTCACATCCAAATAAGACGAAAATTAATTATTCATGGTACAATAACAGCCTCAGAAAAGTCTTAGAAAACAAGCAAAAAA
>NW_015112617.1:359608-380345 GCF_001443285.1 Poecilia latipinna | reverse complement strand
TATTATGAAATATTATCAACTTGCAGATATTTTTTTGTTTGTTTTTACAGGCACCATGTGAAAAACCGTACATACTGCCCACTGTGAGTGATCAGTCCACCATGTTGGACTTTGGGTTAATTACTACTGATTTTGTGGCTAACCTTCAAAATGTTAACAACAAATCTTACAACCAGTTTGCAGAATGCAGTCGATAAAGTCACATGACACAAACTTCTTTATGTTAGTCCGTTTAGTGACCCAGAGGAACAAAAAACACATTTCAAGTTCTGAGGGTTTTATCATCTCTGTTAAACAATCAGTTTTTGGAGGAGGGATGGGTTTAGTCAAAAAAAAAAAGGTCAAATTTGTACACCTTGAAACCAGAAGTATAACCACACTTACACATCACTGAAACATTTTACGTGACTCATTTTCTAATAAAGAATTCATCACAAAGCATTTAAAAAAAGATTTTAAAAAATGTAAAGTGAAGGATACAGTACTTATTCATTATATCATGCGGTTAAGAAATTCCAACTCATAAATTTGTTAGATAACATTTATTTAAAAAAGCGGCATAATGAAGGCCAAAGAAAACGGCATTATGTCATGGAATAAATTTGCAAATTTGCACTAATCAGACAGATCAGGGACAAGTTTGGAGCAGATTTGGGTTATTGAACACCATACAAAGCGTTCACTCCGTCATTTTAAAGCGATGAGACGACCGCAAACCAACCAAGATGAGGTCGTCCACTTAAAGCAGCAGGCTAAGTAAAGAGAGCACTAATCAGAGAGTCGGTCAAGAGGCACATGGTATTCTAAAGATCAACAGAATCTGTGAACAAAATGTTAATTATTCATCCACTCCAAAAATCAGCTAAATCCACAGAAATGCTCTGTTGCCACATTACAAAATATTAAAAGGTTCGAGTGGAATAAATGTGCAAAGCTGCCATTTTTCTAAGCTGTATTTCACCATCTTTATATCCAAGATGTTTGCTTTATTAGGTTTATGTTTGCAGTGTGTGATCAGGTCTATGTGCTGAAAAAGATGCTATACTGCTCATAGAAGAAAAACACGGCCACACAGACGACATGTTGTAATGACCTCTAGTTTTAGACAATCTCAACACTTTATCCCCATTTCATATTAATATTTTAAGTAAATATGTGCAGAGGACAAGTAGTCTGCCTGCAAAGAGCTTTACAGAAATAATATCAATCAGTTCCGCTGACAGCAGTGATCGATAATTATTTGTGCTGCATTTTTGCCAAGCCTTGTGATTTATAAAACTGTCACAGGTTTATAACCTGTGACTATTGCTCCTTAAATCCAAGGAGCAATAGCAATAGTCTGCTGTTGTATACAAATGTGGGGAAGTTGTACCGCAAAGATAAAGCTGCCAGAGTAAAAGTGGACGAAGAGAAACCAATAAATCAATAGTATTTGAACTTTTAATAAAGACTTCACCAAAATTAGAGACGTAGTATAATCTAAAATCAACTCTTCTGAGCTTCACATCATCTTTTAATGTGAAGCTCAAATACATACTTCGATTCTTTCAGGTATGTTTGAGAAATCCCTTAGTCTCCCATGGCAACCATTCAGCTGTGCAAAACACCTGGTTGGACCGAGTGCCGTCTTTGACGACAAAGCTCCTCCTTTGAGATGTTGTTTCTAAACTTCCTGCCTCACACAGCAGCTCTTCCCCTCTACTCCCCCACCCAGCTCCTTCAGACTAGTCATTAGCAATTAGTAAACAGCTGGTGGAACTGCTGAGCTCTCTAAATGAGTGAAATGTTGGTAAAAGGTTGTTAAACCATGCTGTAATGACATCCTGAAGGTGAAGTTTTAGAGAGAGGAGGAGTTTTTAAAGAGACAGAGGCCCAACTTTGAGGTGTTGAATTACAAAGTCAAATTTCTTTGAAATCATATTTGATATATCCCCCATTTTTAGAACTGAAGGCAACATAGTTAGTTGATTGTGCTATAAAATGTCACTATATGCCTTGAAAACACAAACTACTGCCCCTCTATCTGATTTTATGGATTCAAATATGTCCCGTGGCAAAAGTCGGATCGTTTTTCATCTCTCTTACTGTTAAGATAAAAGCACTACATCTCACTGTGGTTGCCAAACATGAAACTGAATAATGTAAATTAAACCAGATTGTTTCATCTGGTGACTCCTCGATCAAACACATCATCAACAAGCTTCTTGTTTTCTTCGAGGCAGCAAGAGATGACGCGTCGTTTTAGTAAAATCAGACTTAAATAATGCGGCGAGAAAAACCGTGAGGCCACCTAAATGCCCATTTGACTGGAATAGTTGATGTTTCTGTCGTCTCCCAGCCTGTAGTAGCCAACAGACATAAAGATCCCCAGCGCGGCCGGCGCAGTCTGCTGAAGAGCACGCCATACGACTTTCTGACAAACAAATCAATAAGAGAGGGACAGAATGGTCTCTCATCACAGCGGCGTGTTCGGGAGGAGTAATTCACAAAGGCATTATCTTCTCTCTTTTTTTGTCTTTTGCTAATGCCTCAGTCAAGATTGAGGAGTGCATTAAATGCACTACATTGCATCATATGCTTCTAAGCTCGGAGGCCGAAAGTTTGAATAGGACTTGTGAGACCCGTGGTTGTAAGCGCTGTACAATAATATATCGTCCTTATGCATTATTTAATGGGACTGTGGGGAAGATTGTGTTTGTGCACATTTCGGATTCTGTACGAGATGCATGCAGCTCTCTTAATTGGCTTGCTCGGGGGAGCTTAAGGGAAATGCAGCTCCCAGTAGGAGTTATTGATCAATATGACCAGATGCAGCAGCTGAAAGCAAGAGCTAAATCAATGTCACCTTCAGGTAAGCAGCAAAAAAAAAAAAAAATCACAAGCTGCAATCTTCCAGAGGTTTTTGCACGACAATTGTTTCTTTTTTTGTCTTTTTTTGTTTACAAAATATAATTTCATTCCAACGCCGAGTGGGAGGCGATGATTTACGGATGGATGTCTCCACAAAAAAAAAACTAAAAAAAACGCTCATTTAGGATGACAGGTGTCAGTAGTTACTTTGTTCCTCCTCTAGTTAACAAAAAGAGAAAATATCCTCCTCTGTAGTGTGAAAAGGAGAATACTGATATAGATTAATTTGGGATTAAGTCATTTCAGAAAGGTCAGGTTATGACGGGTGTCTACCAAAACACTACCATATCTCAGAAAATGAATTGAACTGATTGATTATTTGTCTGGTTTGTTTTGAGGTCTTTTTCTTTTCTCTCTTTTTTTGACAGTCACAGAGTAGCTAAACGACACGTGGTTTCTGGTGGTTAGGGTTAGGTTAGATTATTTATTTATTATCATAGGCCATGGTTATGTAATGGCTGCGAGAGCGAATCACATCAAGGTCTGAATGAAAGGGCACTAATCTGCAGACTAATCTGTCTTTCTGCATTTCAGTAAACACTGATTATCTGTGGAGAAAAATAAGTAAATAAAAATCAAAGGTCAGAGGGCAGTTTGGTTTTCAGCTAAAGCGGAAGTGAAAATGTATTCATTTATGTCCTGCAATGTTAAGCGAGGATGTCCATCCATCCGTTTACTATAAGCACTTGTCCTTGAAGGGTCGAGGATGGTCTGGCGTTTGCCTCCAGGGCCAGAAATGCGCCAGTCAGAACCAGGACGAGTGTCCTAATGCTGTCAATCAACCTGGTGAATGCGCTGCTAAATGTGCAAAAGGCAGAGAAATAACCGTTTATTCGTTATCATCGATGGCCATGCTAATTAGCCGTAGCATTCAGGACAAGCTGTGCTGAAAAATTTATGTAACTTTGTAGAAGTCACATACTGCAGCTTTAAGGAGCAGCTTTATTTACTTCAAACAAGCTCCTACATATTGCTGAAAAGTTACTTGTAAGTTAGTTGTGTCTTATTTCAAGTGCACGAAGGTATTTGCAAACTAGACCGAAGATACACTCTAAAAAGTGTATTTGGGCTGCAGTTCATCTTATGGACTTATTTACATTAATTTCACTTAATTATTTTGCTTTTGCTATGACAACTTACTTTTTTGTGTTCATTTAACTCAAAACTTACAAATCTTTAACCTAAAGGAACTTTTCACTTTAACTTTACTTAAAACAATTGAGTTCAATGCCAGTTTCGTATCCTATGTCTGACCAACCCAATTTATTATGATCATCCATCTCAATTCACTAAGTCCTTCCATCTCAATTTGGTAAGTTTTTATAACTTAATTCATAAGGGGGTTTAACATGACAGATTTAAGTCACTCTTACTCAAATCATTTATTTTGTAAGATTTACGGATGGATGTCTCCACAAAAAAAAAAAAACTAAAAAAAACGCTCATTTAGGATGACAGGTGTCAAAGATATATTAAGTCAAATGTCTTTGACTTAATTCTATAAAAAGTCAACTCAAACTTTTAAGTAGTTCCAAACTAAATATTTTGGGCTGCAAACGTCTTAGTTTACAGCCTAATACTCTTTTTACAATGTCCTCTAAATACACTCTAACTTAAAAGTTACAAATCTTTTCCTTAAATGACATTTTTACTTTGACTTTACTTGAAATAATTAAGTTCAATACCATATTTGTATCCCACGTCTGACACCATGACTCAAGCTTACCAGGGACAGATTCCCTGGTAAGCAACTGTGGCTCTGTGGGTACAGTAGTTGTCTTGTGATTGGAAGGTTGTAGGTTCAATTCCAGCTTCCTCCTGCCACATGTTGATGTGCCCCTGGGCAAGGCACTTAGCTGATCTGTGTATTGGTGTATAAATGGGTGAATGTGACTCTAGCGTAAAGTGCTTTGAGTGTCAAAATGACTGGAAAAGTGCTATATAAGTTCAGTCCATTTACCATTTTTTGAAGTAAACTAAATGATTTGAGTAAGACTGATTTAAATCTGTTATCTTAAACATACTTAATAAATTTGTAAAAAAATTAAATTGAGTTGGATGATTATAATATATTGAATTGGTTAAACTTAATAAATTAAGTTGGATAAACTTAATCTTGCTGCACGGCAACCTGGGAAAATACAAAAAGCACAAATCAAATTTTCTATATTAAAAAAAATAACTTTCTCTGATCTCATGGTCTCCTCCACCTTTTCTTTTTTTTAATGAGAACTGTGATTAATCAAACTGTTTTCATTTCATGAGTCACACTCAGACCTAATTACAGTCCAAACTGCAAGTCACGGTTTTTAAGTTTAGAGGTCAATATTTATATTCAAACCATGAACAGAATCGTTTGCATAACGTTTGTCCCTTATTAAACAATATAATCATTTAAAAGTGCATTTTGCATTTACTCAAGATTATAATTTTTCTGCTATAAAGAAATTTATTTGATGGCGATGAAAAGCAAAAGCAAAGCAAGACCATACTGGAACAGTTCCAGGGGATTTGTTCCCTTCAGGTATCCGTGTATGGTTAAGCCGTTATTAAGTTTACACATGATTACAGTCATAAAACTATCAGTAGCAGACAATATGTTAAGTGCAGAAATTTGCATAAAATGTTGTAATTGCGGCAGCACTAAGCTCAGCATTGTTACACCGCCTGCACAGTTTTCCTGACAGAATTAGTTCCCCGGCTCTCATCTGCATTTGAACCTGTATTTCCCCCTCAGACATGCATCCGTTTTTGGAGACGCAATGCTTCCAGTAATGATTTTTGACATTCTCTTTGAAGTGCTTTCAGAACCGCTGATAGGAACTGAGAGATTTTGAAAACTTTCTTCTTTTGGTCTTTTCCCCCGTTATTCTTAGAAAGAGCTGCAAAATGCAAAATGATGCTCAGAGAATTCATATTCCAAAACATGTCGTGTTTTTAATAATAAAGGGTAACGATTTTAAATGCATAGCGACACAAGAATATGTCCCATATGCAAAGTGTTGGTTTGTGCTTGAATGTTGCATTTAAGGTGCCGTGCATTTAAAACTTTTATAAACGGTATCTGGCCGTTTAGATCTTAAACCCACACCTTTTAGAACTCTTACTCAATAATCAGTATGCTTGCTGAAACTTGACAATATCACAAGGTGATGTTTTAATACCGCCATGAAGCACCATTTTCAATTTATGCAGTCAGATGAAATATTTGTCTGCTCTGCCTTGAGGTCTTGGTTTTCATTGTAGAAGCGTTTCTCTCTCCCTCTCTCTTTTCTCAAACTAGGCATTTCCCAAGCCAATCTCATGTATAAGGTCAGGATTCCAATCAATGCATTTTTGAATCAGTGCTGGAGTCCCTGACTGAACTCAACACCCACTGCCTGTTGTTGATTTATTGCATGTGATTTCAGCCACAGAAAAGTTGGGCTTTTATTGCGCTCAACGGATCACTGTTGCCTCGTGCGTTGATGCAATCGGCTGAGCTTTCTTGGATACATTTTAACAAGATGCATTATAAACTGAATTTGACTGACACCTGTATTTAGGGCTGAAACGATTAATTGGATTACTCATAATGAGTTGATTATTTTAAATAATCATCAACTAATTTAGTGACTGTTTCATTGTTAACTGGAGAATATAGACTCAAAAAAGGAGACCTTTTGCTAAAAGCACAACATATACACAACTGAATAGAAGCCAAAAATGTCCAAAATCTATACATTTCGATTTAAGATTTTAAAAAATTAATAAAAAAAAAACATTTTTCTGTAAATATGTTCTTCCCAGAACTCCTCAACCAGCATAATGTGAACTTCACTTAGTTCAAACTCTGTAAAAAACAATACAAATTTCATTAATAACTGAATAGATTAATATGATATGATTATTTATTACAGAATTTGAACTAATTTAAAGGTATTTTATACCTGCAGATGCATCCGTTCCTACAAATGATCAACAATACATTTTAGGCAGAATGCAAATATTTAAACAACAGAATGTTTATTTTCTTATTTATGAAAGTAACTGTTTATATACAGTTAACGATTAATGAACAGATGAAAAAATAGCATTTCTTTAGTGGGTTGTTGATCGTTTGTAGCAATTGCATCATTCATGTATTTTTGATATGCACAAAGAGGCTTAAGAAGTTAATTACAGAAAAATCATTTACAGTATGTGTCAATTTGTTTTTGTCTGATTAATCAATTAATCATCTAAAAAATAAAATAGAGAGAATAATTGATTACTAAAAAATTATGTTAGCAGTGAAGAAAAGTCTGTATTTACATCAGCAAATACCTTTATTTCTGTCATGTAACCTGACAACTCTGCTTTACTCACACAGCCGTCAGTTTGAGGACGAGCAGCTGAAACGACAAACATTAGGTTTTATGACATTCAGAGCAAAGCTCCAAGTTCAAGAAGCGGGAGAAGGAGTAGGAGTTTTTGTTTGTTTGTTTTTTGCTCATGCAGAGCTGGAAAGGCAAGAAATATTTCGGGAGCTAGCGTGCGAACAAGCTAGCATATCATCAAAACACATTCTGCTTTAAAAACTGCAGCTGTGTGTATGAAGTCAGATGTAGGTAAAATATAATTGGACAAAATATCTGTCACTGTGAAGATAAAAAGATACGGTAGCATCCAGATTATGTGTAGTGGTTTTTTTTTTGTTGTTGTTTTGTTCCGCTATATTTTAAAGCTAACAAATTTTGCTAGCTTGACATCAATTGCTGACTCTGATCAGCAGTGGAGACAAAAAAAACAAAAAACGTGTTACCACCTCATTTAAACAATCTTGTACTTCTCCCAGCACTACAGTCTTTCCATTTAGCATGATTCTCTTCTACTTTGCTCTTGCTAGAGCAATCAAACAGCTCCCAACTTTCCTTTCAGCTGCATTCTACATGTGACAGCAATCAGGTAACACCAAGCGGGTCAGCTTGAATCTTTTTCATCTTTTCCTCTGCAGCTGTCTGTAGCAAACAACTGCAACTTAGGGATGTCATTAAAAACACACACACACACACACACACACTCCAGGCACACATTCATGCTCTGCGACAATAAATGACAGTTTTTCTTATTCAGATACACCACTCAGTAGTCAGAGGCTGAAAGCCTCGGAGATGAAAGGAAACATGCTCCAGTCATTATTTTCAGAGGTTACCAAGTCAAAATAGGAATCTTATAGAGATTATAGTAAAACACGAGCAGACACAAAAAGCGATGGAGTCTTTAAATAGTACTTTATGCGGGCTTTGCTGATTTATCTTATTTTTATTGACGTTTTCATGTGATATCGTGTCTGCTGAAAGACCTTTTAAAAAAAAAAAAAAAAAAGACAATAAAATTTGCTGATCCATTTTTACTGAACGGAGCGTTGCCGGACAGAAACATCCGATCCCACCCGAATGCATTACATGAAAGTCAAGGTACCCTTTGCACAGTTCAGATCTATGCCCTGAAACTACCAGACTCTTCACTGTCAAGCCCACAAAATAATTTATAATGTACCTGAGATGCCTGCCGATGTCTCAGCTGTGCAAAAAGCAAAACCAGCATCATCTTGTTGTAAAGCAACATCATTTCCTACAAAGGTGCATGAATAAAAATGTGAGTTTTCTGCCCACAACACGCGAGATATTTCATTTTTACTGACGAGAACGAGGAAAGAATCTATATGGGCCACACAAATGTGTCACATCAGTAAAAAAATAGTTCAACTTATGACTGCACCATTTAGTGTACTATTGTATTGCTCCTTCCGTTTCCCCTGCTTTTGAAATTTATGATGCTGCAAAAGTTGAGAAGTGGAAAGTGTTTTCTTCCTCTCGAGGCCTTCGCGTTATTTACCTGGGTTTCCTCAGGTTTCCAGTGCAGCGAGTGCACCTCCGCTTTTGTTCCTGTCACGTTGTTACAAACCCTAGAAAGCAAATTCGGAAAGCGTAGCTCTGGTTTAATTGCTTCGGTGCTTTGGTGGCGTACCCTTTGATCTTTTTGACTGGTGCGATAATGCCATTTCTTAAACTTTTTTTTTTTCTTAAACATCTTGAGCACTTAAATAACTTTACTCGCCCAGAGAGGAACATCTATCTCACTCCTGCTTCCTATTACTCACTTAATTGGCACTTATTTTCTCTTTTCTTTGCTTGCACTCGTCCTCACACAAGGTCCAATATTCACAGAATTAACGACTTTTTTTTAAGGCACTGACACCACTTATTCTAAGTCTTTCATGGTTTGTATCGCATTATACTCAGATCCTTTGTTGTTTAACTCCAACTAAAGCGGGAGCAGTGACAGGAAAGAGTCTTAAAGTAAAACATCCTTTAGAAACAATAACCACAGGTCTCATGAAACCAAATCAAACTACCTTTCCTGATGTTTACTTGTGTAGTAAGAATTTTTTTTGGAGTCAGTGGATTTCATTTAAGAGAGAAATACATGCAAGAATCAAACCTAGTGCAATAGTGCTAAGTATATGTATAATTTCCTGTATCTTAGTCTTTAAAGGCCTAATTGTACATAGTGTTCTTATAAACGACAAAGCAGATGTTTCAGTTAAACGCTGATCTGCACATTCACCGTGTAAAAACTATCATAACCTTTTTGGTACATACGTTGAGGTTTAGGCATATGGGCTGCGCTGGTTATCGGGGCCGACCGCTAGCGGACAGTCGGCTGCTCAGCATGGACTTGTGTCTCACTGGATGGATAGGGAAAATGTGAGATAGCCATTTAAAAGTTGTTTTGCATTCTCAGAGCAATATTTGGAGGAACATTCATGCAGCAGCCTGCTCTGTTCTAGAGATAAGCCAGATGGGCAAAAGCAGTAAAGTTGCTTCCAACCTTTATCTGCGAGAGCGTGTCGGCTTTGGAAATGTTAGCAGGTGGTCGGAAGACTGATGCAAGTTGGCAGAAAATACACAGCAACTCTGCTGTTACTGTTACCTCTGCTGTCGGTGCTAATTGCCTGTAAAGATGGCTTACAAAATGCCCTTGACTACATTTTTACATTCCATTTATTAAATTCCTACATCATTGAGGTGCTTAGTGTGACCCTTAATCTGTATTATGTGGCACATGGTCTTTTAAGCCTATTTTTCAGATGCAGTATTCAGCTTCTATGCACCACAAATCGGGAACAAACTTCCAGAAACGTGCAAAACAGCCGAAACACTGAGTTCCTTTAAATTAAGGTTAAAACCTCACCTGTACAAATTGCCTTTGGATCATAATTAATGGAACATTGACCAACATATGTGATGTGCACTGATGTTTTTGATGATGGCACAAATGTAATGTTTGCTCTTTAATTGGTAACTCCGTGATGTTTTTGAGAGATTTTGTGCTTTATGAAGTAAAGCACTTTGAACCACCTTGTTGCTGAAATGTCCTATACAAATAAACTTCATTGATTTATTTAGTTTTTTATATTATTTTAATTGGTAATTTATCTGGAACCATCTACAGAAAACACTGAGCTCAAAGAGCAAAGACGTACTGCACCAGATTATAGCTTAATGAATGTTAAGCAAGTCATTTTGTGGCTGGATACAGCAGCTTCTTAGACCGTTGCATCAAGTTTTACAGACCTTAGTGTTTAAAACAGCAGCTGTTTTTTTTTACAGCAGCTACCTTCTTGTAAAGTCTATGTTGCATTTTACCCCTGTCCTTTCAGCAGCATAGTTTAAATTTAGCAGCTCTGCAGTGGAAAAAAGTGTGACCAAAGGTAGGGCAGCCCAATATATCATCCTCGCAATATCAGTGTGTGCAATATTAATATCATTACGGACTGTAGGGAGTGCAATAATTGTTGCCTGATATATTTTTAAGAGTTTTGAAGTTGTATTTTACATGATGACGCAATATTTAGCAAGTAGGATCAGCAAAAACTTAAACCGTGCACATGAAATAGGCAAAAATGCATATCTATCTATCTATCTATCTATCTATCTATCTATCTATCTATCTATCTATCTATCTATCTATCTATCTATCTGTCTATCTATCTATCTATCTATCTATCTATCTACATATATATATATATATATATATATATATATATATATATATATATATATATATATATATATATATATATATAAAGTAAAGTAAAGGTATATATAGCAATTAATAATCATGGCAATATTTGCAGATATTTTCACCATAAAGAGATTTATAAAAGATATATAAAAATGCAAATATGTGCAGAAAATACATAGACATAAAAACTGACTGGTTCAAATGCTGTTTATTAAATGAGCTTATACACATTAGCTTCAGCAGATATTTTAATTAGGTAAGAGGATAGAATTGGTAAAAAATAGATTAAAGTATTACTTAACAAAAATATTACATTTCATTTATCTTTCCAAGCTGGCAAGGGTGTAACAAGCCATGTCAATTAAAGTATAGACATCACTCGCAAGTGCACAAAGTTATTCAAAGCACACACTGTTCCAAGAATGGCAAGCATTATCACGTCGTCTCTGTAGCAGCCACGGGTCAGGTAGTTAGCTTGTCAGTGCGTTAGACCTCATGCCGCTGGTGTAGTCAGAATGACAAATGGCCTAATTGTTCAGCTGAAGTTGCCCTCTTGATTGTGTTACCTGATAGTGTTGATTTTTTTTAATTAAAAGGCAAGTTCTCCTCCTTGCAGCAGTTACCGCAGCCCCACCCCCCACTTCTACTCCGCACAGGACAGTGGGAGTTTACAAAGCAATAACCACTACTGCATGGCTGTTTATCACTACAGAAGTGTGAGACCATAAATGTGGTTTAAGAATATAGAGATAGATCACCTCTTCTGTGCATCTTTATGCATGCATCTCGATCCACCTGGTATGGCGGCTGGGTGATGTCGTAGTCTGGGAGATGCTGTAATCTGCCTTAAGAGTCAAACCCCCCATGTCAAGAGAAGAATTACTCCAGGGATACGGAGAAGGACTCCAGAGGTGACCTAGTTGTTTCTATTCTTGCACATATGTATCCAAGTGATATTTCTTTGTATTTTTTAATAGTGCTGTCAATGGATTAAAACATTTAATCACAATTAATCACTATGCTTAACTTTGTCAGCTTGAATGGTGCCCAGGGCAAGCCCATCCTCCTGCCGCACTTCACCCAATTAAAATGCAAGTTATTGTCAGATTTTGGTTTTGTTTTTCGTAGCAGAAAGCAGGTAGTTTTGTCTCCCAGTACTCCACAGCAATTAAGGGGAAACTTACTCCACTACGCATAAATACAAGTAGCTAGAAACTTCTTCTTAGGTGCTCCTCCCCATTCTGATGCCACCCTGGGCAACTGCCCATATAGGCCGTATCGAAAACTGCCACTGTTTAGAAAAATGTTTTATTGACTAAAACCAAAACAAGTCTGAAATTTATCAGGGGTTTTCTTTCATATTCAGGAAAGTTTAAAGGAAGTCATTTTGTTTGAAACATTATATAAAAATGTGAAAGTTGCTCATCTGTCACCACTACGCTCAACTCGTGCGACAAGGCCACAATCGCTTACCCTGCGTTCGACATGCACGAGCGGCATAATTCGTTCATGTGAAATTTCGAGCTCGTAGTCGTGCACACGCGGGCTAACAAGTAGACACATGAAGGCTCGACTTTTAATGCTGCCGTCGCCATCAGGAACATTTTTTCGGCTTTCAAAGTTGTTCGCCGCTCCCCGTGTGTCGAGCCCAAAACGTTCTGCTGTGAACTTGGTAACCCTCCGTAATACAGAGGCTTTTAGGTCAAAATAGATAGTTTTATTAATCTGCATTATGCAAGTTACATTTTTCAGGTTAATCACGTGTTAACATTGTCAACCCTATTTTTGTTACCTAATTTACACATTCCATTTATTAGATTCCTACGTTACTGAACCGTTTGGTGCGACTCCTCTTAATCCTTCTTTCACGTGTATGGTCCTCCAAACACATGCATAACTATTTGTTTATTTTATATTAATTGTATGACGAAGCAATATCTAATGGTAACAACATGCCAAACAGAGATTTGTACCTACCATTTACAGACCCAAAGCCAAGGGAATCATAAAAGTCATCTTTACTGAAAATAATGCACCCTGTGAAAATGTCAAGCTTTCGAAATGACTCACTGCAAAAGGGAAGAAAAAAAAAAAGCTATTTATGTATTGCACATACAAAAAAAGCTCTTCTATATGTTGCATTATAAAGTCTTTCATGCTGCAGCATACAGATCAATAGCCTGTGTTTCAGTTATTCTTTCATTCCTGCTGTGGCTGATAACCTTCTCCCAGTCCCGCTTTCATAATGAGAACACATGACACCAGCACCGGAGCAGCAGCTGTAACACAATACAGCAGAATGGCAAAGCAGAGGGACCCCATTTATCGCACCTCGTAGCTCGCATAAAGCGGCTCAGAAAGTAAAAACTGTACGAGTAAAAAAATATACATTTATACATCCACATCTGCTTGCATACATGCCTTTGCAAGGGTTTCTGTGTATTTATTCCGCACAGGTAGGATTTTTTTTTTATTATTTAATTTTTTCTGCCTGGCTTAGCAGTGCTGAAGATGGAAGTGTCGGCAATAATGCACAATGATGATAATGACCATCCTGTCTGATTTCATTAGGCGAACACATGACAGCAAGCGCTTTGAGCTTCTGCTGTAACATCCTGCAACACCCTGACAAGCCACAGACGTGATTATCACCGCTTACTGCATCACACAGCTGGTTGAAAGAGGTGGGGGGAAAAAAAAACAAAAAAACACATAAATACATAAGAGTCCCACTGCACACGTCGCTAATTCAAATTACCAATCCAATAAGGCTCAAGGGTATCCACCCTCCTTTGAGGGGAACTCATTAACCTTTGTTTTTTTAGCAGTATTTTCCTCTTAATAGTCCTTTATGTCAAAATTTCTATGATGCTGTGTAATTTGACTAGGCTAAGTCGATTTAAAAAAAAACAACGATTTTACAGCCATGTTGCATGTATTTGTAATTGCCAAAACATCAAGTGATGAAGACTGATATTGATCATCCAGGATTGCATCACATTGGTATAGATGGTGCATATACAGCAGATGCAGCTGAAGTGTCTTCTTTTTTTTTTTTCTTTACAGCACTGCATTCTGCAGAAACACTCACTCCCTGTCCCGATATAACTACACAGCTGCCAGGTACCTACATAATCCCCAGGGGGAGGTCTTGGAAAGCATTGTGCGAATAAAGCAGAGCTAGATGAGGGAAGCTCTCTTGACTTCAGAGTAAGATATTGACATCTAACCTCAGCTCTTAACAGATTTACAGTCTTATTCTTGTTTCTTTCTTGGTGCTGGCATTTGAGTTCCCCCCCCCTTGGAATAAAGAGATAATTCCAGAGAGCAGCGCCGGCCTCTTTGGCATCATGCTCTAAAATAAAGATACTCAGCCTATACCGTTACCAGCTTCCCTCAAATACCGGCCTGAAATAACGACAGCTAAATAAATGTCTGCTGCACACATAATCAACGTTGCTCACTCCCTGCATTAATAACATCACCATCGTGAAGAAGATTTAGAGATAATTTTATGACCGTCTTGCCTGCAGCCCTGACCCTGTCAAGGACTCCACTGGCAACCTGGAGGTGCTTTCAGTGGTTATTGAAGCTGCAGTATGTAGTTTTAATAGACATTATGTTGTTTACATATTTGTTAAAACTGTCAGCATGTCGTGACAGTATAACATGAGACAGATAAACTGTGGGGGGGAAAAAAAAATCATGCTCCTCTGCTATCTGCAGCTTGGTCAAAAACAACCAATCAGAGCCAGGAGAAGGGTCTTAGTGCTATCAATCTCCCTCGTGTATGCGCTGCTCGCACCCTCCGATTGCTCTCTGTTAGGCTATAAATAGTTTCTAGTTAGCTTAGCAATCGATGACAGCAAGTAAATAGTTTACCTGTGACATTTAGTTGTTTATGCACCACCAGAACATTAAGGAGCGAGTACATGAGAATGATTGACAGCAGTAAGACCTTCCTCCTGGCTCTGACTGGTTGTTTTTGGGACCACAGAAAGGAAGCAGAGGAGCTCATTTTTCACAGATTATCTGTCTCAGGTTATATTATCACAACACAATAAGTTTTAAATATGTAAAAAAAAACAAAAAAAAACAAAAAAAACATTGTTTATAAATGTTGCATACTGCAGCTTTAAGGGAATTGGGAGGAGTGGGTTTAACTGGGAACCGAGTAAATTAAAGCAAACTATCATATAGTTTGCTCAAATCCAAAATATAAACATTTTCTTTTGTCACAGGCACACAACCACAAGAATAAGCAATAAGACTAGAAATGAATTACAGTGGCCTAAGGATATCATCAAAACCTACTTTACTTTATGTATTTCACAAATATGAATGTGTCGCTTCAATGATTTTGTGCTCTGGACTCAAAAACGTGGCTTTTTATGTGATGATGGAAGAGCGCAGAGCCGATAAGAGCATGGAGGAATTCAACTCCAGTCCTCAAGAGCCGGCGTCCTGAAACCTTCCCATGTGTCCCTGGTCCAACACACCTGAATCAAATGGCTGAATTACCTCCTCAGTATGCAGTCCAGTTCTCCAGAGCCCTGCTAATGACCTGATTATTTGACTCGGGTGTGTTGAAGCAGAGACTCATCTAAAAGTTGCAGAACACCAACACTTTCAACTGAATTCCCCTTGGTGTGGTAGTAATTGCATAAAAACTGGTTGTTTTAGTCAAAATTATGTCAAAGGGTATTTTGCACTATGAAATTAAAATCCCTGCTGGAAGCTGACCTTAGTTATTATAAATTACAGGGTTAGTTATGTGTATTCCAATTAATTGTGCTTAATTCCTCTGTAAAGTTCAAATACCATCCAGTGAATAATTTGGTAATTCTAGCTGGTATTCATGATCCAGCAGATCCTTTAAAGCTGCAGTAAGTAGCTTAAAAAATGTTGTTACAAACTTATTAGAGCCTACAGATAAGTTTTGTAGAAAAAAAAATAAAATTGAGCTCCTTGTGGTTCTATTGCCACTTGCAAAATTGCACAGCTCCCGGTGAGAAACAACCAATCAGAGATAGGAGGAGGGTCTTAGCGCTGTTAATCACGCTCATGTGCTAATAGGGTGGAAGCAAATTACCATACAGGAAAACTGTTTGTCCACAGTCACCAGTGGCTATGCTAACTAGCATGAGCATTCATGGGAGGCTATGTTGTGGAGAACGTGTTAGAGCACATCAGATAGCAAGCATTTGAGCAGCACATATGTTACAGCGATAGACAGCCAGTACTAAGACCCTCCTACTGGCTCTGATTGGTTCTAACCAAGCCGTGCATTTCTGCAGATGGCAGTAGGACCACAGGGAGGACGCTCGATTTTTTTCACAGTTTACCTGTCTTATACTGTCACAAGATAGTAGTAGTTCAATAATTGAAAGAAATATGTTTAAAAAAATAATTTAAAAAACACATTTTATAAAAGTTATCAACTGTTGCATTAAGTCTGATGCATGAATCAGACTTTATGCAGCACCTCGAAAAGATACTTGGTGTAACTGAGATCAGAAGATCTACCATTTTTGCCTCATGGCAGACCAGTGCTTAATTAGAGTGTACATATCAGAGTAACATCCCCACGGGTGAAAGGACCAAAGGTTTCCCACTCAAACGTTGCCCAGAGTGTCAAATTGCCTCCACCAGCTTGATCTTGTCTCTTAATGCATCCTGGTTCCATATGATTCACAGATGTAAGAAAATGCAAATAGCCATCCAAGTAACAGAGTAAAAAAAAAAAAAGATATTCATCAGATCAGGTCTTCCATTGCTTGGTGGTCCAGCTCTGATGATCAAGAGACTTTCCACAGTGGACAGGCCTCAGCAGACCACCCAGACAGATCACCCCCCTTAGCACCCCAACCAACTTTCGGAAACCAGCATTACGTTATTCAGCAAATCTGCAATCTGCACTACAGTAGCTCATCAGTTGGATCAAACATCATGGACCAGCTTTTGCTCCCTATGCACATCAAGAACCATGTCAATGGTTCACCACAGTCCTATCCTTTAACCTGTTTACCAGTCTCAGTAGATCAGGTACAACCACCATGTAATGTTCTGGAGATCCTCTGACCCAGTCGACAAGCCGTCACATTTTGATCTTTGTCAAACTCTATCAAATCCAATTTTTAGTTTTAAGGGTAAAATGTGCCATAATGAAGAAATATGCCGTTCACCTGTCAGTGATCATAATGTTATGCCTTATGTTGTTGCTTTAGCTCTTCATCAAATCTTCTAGGCAGATTTCTCCAAATGTGATGTACCACTAACTCGCACCAAAGATACACACACATACACACATCAAGCTGGAGCCTATTACACAAATCATCTGGCTGTACGCCACTCACCAGTTAGCTCTAACAAGTTTTACTCATCATCATCATGATCATCAGCCAGGCTCCGTGGATCCACGGTGCAACCTGTCCACTCTCTGACCAATAGGAGGAAAATTTTGCTTCTTGCTCTTGCATTGGATTTCAGCTCATGCTGCTGCTAAGTTCTATATAAATAAATATAAAAAGTCTTCTGCGTCTTGGAGATGCAGACACACCCGGACCGTTTCCACCATCCATATGCGCCTCTGTCTGTGGAAATTTAGCTCATCTGTCACTGTTTAAGCATCTGGGTTGCACAGGTAAGAAGAGCATAAGGCTGCATGGGGCCCATCATGCACAAACTCATCATGATTAGATAGATAGATAGATAGATAGATAGATAGATAGATAGATAGATAGATAGATAGATAGATAGATTCATGATAGAGACATTGCATCCTAACATGTGTGTCAAACTCCATTTGACATTCTTGGACTCACCAAAAGTGGAACTAATAGTACAGAAGCCAAAGACTCGAGTCCAGTGCGTCTGATTATCTGGTCACACACTGGCTTCCTTTGATAAAGCACACTAATTCACAGCTTGGTGTTGGGAATTCAAAAATTCCAGTGGAGGAAAAAAAAGCACTAAACCTTCCTATTAAGTTACACAGTGCTGAAAAATCCAATGGAAGTGGGGAGCATCTATACGTTACATACACCGGCAGCCGAAATGTCACAAACGACAAAAAAACAACAACAACAAAAGAAAAAACAATAAGGTTTCTTTAGTTACCTGTGTCGGGACGACAAAAACCGCACCTAAAATCCCAGTAGGGTCCTGGTTGTGGCTTAAAAGGCAGGAGATGCAAAGCTGAAATCCGCCAAATCCAAAGAGAGAGGAGGAGAAAAGGGAGAGGAAAAAGCTCGGGATAGTCCGAGGTTTGCGTCGGAGCAGGGATGGAAATGTCTGGTGGCACCAATAAGTCTCCCGCGTGCTGTTTTATAGCACAAAATATTCCCTCAAAAAATATACATAGCAAGGTGGGTTACATTCTCCTTACATCTCCCGCCTCTTATGTATTGCCGTAAGCCGAGGAAAAGAGAGAGGGAGAGAGAAGAGATGGTGTCCGGATGGAGAACTGCAGCTCTTCTCGAAGCGATACTTAGGCTTTCCTGAAAAAGAGAGAGACGTTGGCGTCAAATTGGAGCCTTAAAGAAAACTCTCCGAAAAAAAAAAAAAAGAACCGCTCGTGCCCTGCAAAACAAACGCTCGTGCTTCAGCTCATCTCCGGAGCTATTGGTTGTCATAAGTTCCCCCCTGTCTGAGGCGCGACGAAGGAATCCCACCCAAGCAAGCATACACACACACACACACACACACGCACACACACGCATGCAGTCTCCCCGAATAGTATGCGCAGTCATGCGAGCAATTAGTTTTCATACACGACTTGCTCCGTCCGCTTCTTTGGTTTCTCCTGGCGGGATGCGGTGGGGAAATCTTCTGTATCCCGGAAGAAAACAAACAAACAAAAATAGGCAGCCAATGTCTGATAATGCAAAACGACCACCTGCACAAATACGAGCCCGGTTAGTCACGCCATGATGATGTCTCGAGCAGCCAGTGGACACTTCCTTGGTTATCACAGGAAACGACTGACACATTTCATGGACAGCGCAGCATTGCAGCAATGTGATGTCATTAGGGCTCCGTTTAAAGCGAATATACGCGACAATACAGAGGGAGGGTTGTCGTTGTTTTGCTTTGGGGGTTTTTTTTCTGTGGAGAGTTTTGTAGGAATTTATTTATTTCGACAGAGAAAGCGAGAGAGGGAGCGAAAGAGATAGCGGAAGAGAGGCATGCTGTGGGGTGTTTGTGATACTTCGGGTTGGGCTGGTACCTCATAGTCCAGCACAATATGATACTGCAACAGCAGACAGGAAGGGAGGAGGAGAGGGATGGGGGCTGAGAGAGATGGAAGGTGTGTGTGTGTGTGTGTGCGCGCGCGCGTGTGTGCGGGTGTGTGTGTGTGTGTGTGCGTGTGTGTGTGTGGGGTCGATTCTGCATTTCAAACATAACATTCATCCCCAACTAGTCGGGATATTTGATGGTTTCTGTTCAGGTCGTAGTGATTTTTAACACATCTTGAATGAGCTGTAGACAGGATTCCCACGCAGTCTGGAAAACTGTCGAATTTTATTTAGCACGTTTTTAATGTCTGGATAAGTATGGAAAAAGAAAATAAAAGTATGGAGAAATAAGAATGAACAGTATTCTTTTGCTTATGTCGTGATTTTCATCTTAATGTACATTCATTTATTCCTATTTTCTCTTTTTTGTTATTGGAAATTCATGCATGATTCCATTTACCTTTAACTTGCTGCTGAATTTTCCCATCATGCAATAAAGTTTCATCCATACATTTTGCTCATCCATCCATCTGTGAATCAGGCAGTCATCCCTCCTTTCTTCCCTCCAACCTTAAATGGGGTGTATTATGTAAAAATCTACTTTTTTTAGCTCTATATTTAATAGTCAAATTTCTTTTATGTCATGTTTGATACAGCATTTCTATAACAGTAGCTGCGTTTACATTGCAAATGTGTGCAAATCTTTGCCTGTATTCTTTTGATGTTGAAAAAACACTATTTCCCAATTGCAGTGTTTCTATTAAATAATAAATTAAGTGAATATCATCTGTGAAAAAAGGTTGTATTGTGCAATAAGTCATTATAAATCATGCAGCGAATGATGTAAACAGTTATATGAGTTATATTCATAATTCAGCCATGACTAGCGCACCATCTATCACACGTCACAGGAGACGTCGTCATCCCTTAACCTTTGGAGCAGCTATTTATGGAGTGTCTTGGGTAAATTGCAGTCTGCAATTTTAAATAAGAACAATGTATTTAACACATTTGAATGACACACAACTTTTTCTAAACTGTGATGCTGCGAGAATTGTCAGAAAAAAGATAAAAACAAACCATCAATCTCCTACTACTTCCTCTCTTCTTCGTTTCTGCCAGTAGCAACATCCAGCTATTGATCACGTGACTCGTGTGTTGCCAAAAAACGTCTTTCCATTGCAATTGTGCGAAATACATCTATTTCAATACAGCCCAAAACAACCACCTCACTTTTAATCAAAACAAACATCAGTTTTTTGATTGAAACTCAAATATTTGTTTCCATAAGCAAATATATTTTTGTAATTTCAAGTTGCGTACATGTATGGTTAATGGGAATACAACCAGTGATACAAGATAAAATTATGTGGCTGGAAAATGCATAATACTGCCCCTTTAAGACAGTAAAAGTAAGAAATTTCTACATGCAAAATGTCCAGGAAAATATCCAGATTAAAATAAACAAAAGCAAAAAAAAAAAAAAAAAAAAAAAAAAAAAAAAAAAAAAAAAAAAAAAAAAAAAAAAAAAAAAAAAA
>NW_015112617.1:345903-356516 GCF_001443285.1 Poecilia latipinna | reverse complement strand
AAGAAAAAAACCAAAAAAAAAAAAAAAAAAAAAAAAAAAAAAAAAAAAAAAAAAAAAAAAAAAAAAAAAAAAAAAAAATATATATATATATATATATATATATATATATATATATATATATATATATATATATATATATATATATATATATATACCTTAACCACCCACATCTTCCAGTCAGACTCTACTGCCTATTGGGACAATTTCTCTCTCTTTCTGTTTGCCAACAGATATGAAACATCAACCCAGCAGAAAAATAAACATACATATCTACACATTGAAAGAGACAAATGGAAAAAAAAACAACAGCAATGCTTAATCCTCTCAGAGAAGCCAAAGAAACCCAGAGATCACCTGTTTGTAATCGTAGCACAAACATCTGCAGCCTGCTCACAATGTCTTCTTTTGTGAATATTGATCTCCCACTGCTTGCATGGAGACTTCGCAACATGTGACTCCAGAGAGGAATTCTGCTGGACTTGACAAATCCTCTCAAATCAGATTGATTTGGCAGTGGGATTATTGCACACGCAGCAGTTCCAGTTAAAGACACTGCATTTGAAAACGGGGGAGGTGAGATGTGCAGAAACACAGAGGAGGTATTACTACCTTTGAGTAAAGCTTAACTTTAATTTTGTTCTTTTTTTTTTTTACACATAAAATGCAAAAATGTAAGCCACAGTCAATTTATTACAACTAACCGCTCCCAAATGTTCTGCTGTAATAATAGTAAAATGATTAGAAGTTAAACAGCAGTGAATAAAGTGGCTAATTCGAATAGCATATGCACACTTTATGGTCCTAAAGCGACACGAAAATCTTAACACAGAGATTTTCACTCTGTTACTGTTTTGAAATATGATTTGTGTGTGTGTGTGTGTGTGTGTGTGTGTGTGTGTGTGTGTGTGTGTGCTTTAAGAGATGCGGGTTTCAAACCATGTACGTTTTACTGCTGCGGTCACAATTAGACGATTCACACAAGGGGAAGAGCCTTATGTAATTAAAGGCCACTTCAGAAACTCTCCATTTCGTTTTCAGACGTAAACTCGCGAGACGATGCGTGCCGCTCATCTGTAACACTTTAGATCAAAACCTACATGGCTACGAGTCGGCCATGACCCCAACAAAACACCCAAAGGCATAATAATCAAGTGCAAGAGAGATTCGGGCGTCGAAACAGTTTTGTGCCTCTTCGATGGGGGCGCCATTGTGCTCGCAGAAACGACGAGTTTCATAATGAGATTACCGCGAGGCTGAATGAGGATGTGTGTGTGTTCGTGAGGTGGGTGAAGTGCGCGAGACGCATGTGGAGAATGCTGATGGAAATTGAAAAACAGCCATGAAGGAAGCCAATCTGCTATTTATATCAGGCTGCCTTCCACGGGGCTAAGCTCCATCTCAGTAATGCACTCTAAAAGTGATTGATTAGTCTGTTATCGAGATATTGTCCATCTTAACAGTCCGCGCTCCCTGAAGTGATGAAATTAACGCACTGTACTCTTTGAAAGCATAATAGCAGATTAGGTCAGTGTGATCCATCCGCTCTAATCAGCAGACCTGCAATCCCATAAAATGCTAAACATGAAGGCAGGGAGGGGACCGGATTTAGTTCCAGTACACACCACCCAGCTGCTAATATCTGCAGAGGTGTGCTTAATGACCTGGGAAACATTACATGCTGGGGTTGCTTAATATGCGTCGAAGTGAGTGAAGACATCTCAAATTGTCTCTTTCTCTCTCCCTCTCTCTCTACTCAACATGGACGTTCTTTATTGCTGTTTTAACAAATTGTCCAAATCAGTTTCCATTAAGTACAGTAAAAATTTTTGCCTTTTTTTTAACCCTCCCCCTGTTTTGCCCGAACCCAGAGGACCCTTAATGTCTTCTGCTGCAGCAGTTGAACCTGTGAGTGAATGGTCTCATGTGTATGCGTACCTTGAAATGGGATTAAAATTAGCGCGGTGACACGGACAATAAAAAGCTGCCTACAGGAAGAGCAGCATCATTAGAGCACTGACAGAGCTCTGTAACGGATTAACGCGGCCTTATTTCAGTCATTGAATCACCCCGTGTGCTGCTGCTCTCAGTCACTGAGTAAAAAGGTGTTATTTGACATGCTGTAAATGGAACTGGAAGGTTTTTTCTCTCCCATCTAAATCATAGTAAGGTACAAGGTCTGCACCCCAAAATCTATCTAGTTCCAAACAACATACCTTCTTGGTTTTGTACCGTAAAAGTTATTTCTGCCAGGTGTGTTGAGTACTTCAGCAATTAACAACTTTTATGCCTTCTTTAGAGCATCAAATTCATCAAACCAAACAGAATAAAAAAATATGTTTAATCACAATAAAAGTATATAAAAAAACAAGATCAAATAAAAAAATTGAAAAAGTTTAAGTTGATTTCTATGTGTGAACTGGTTTTTGGTGTCAGATGCTAATCCGCTTCTCCAGTTTCTGGAGAATGATCCAAAATATCGATAATATCTACAAGTCAATAGCAGTATGGTATTGATACTAACATTGATACTTTAGGTTTGGTTTCCCTCTTGAAATTTTACTTTTTTTCTATATTGTAGTTTCTCAAGTCTACCATAATAAAAGATTTTGCTTTGATTAGCTCTCAAACATTTTTTTGCACTTCATTTAGAAAACAGTCCACAGAAATTTGTTTTCTTTTTATATTGTTTCTGTTCGTTGTGTAAATATGTACAGAAATTATATTGTAGACACATATAAGCTTTATCAAAATTATCTCCTACATTTTAAAATAATTTAAAGGAAAAACCACACATATGCCTAGAGGTCAGAAATTTTAAGATATACTTAAGTAATAAGTATCGTATTGTATCGTATTGTATCAGTATCAGCAATACTGGCCCTGTATTTATTTGGTATCAAATTGATGAACTATGCAGTATTGAATAGATAAAACATCCAGTTGTGTGTTTTTGCTAGTCAGCAGTCAGTTGGGAGATTTGTTTAAATTGCTTGAAGGGGCAGTATTATGTATTTTCAAGACACAGCAGTAACTTTTAATAGCACAATCAAGTAAGAACTTCAGTTATTGTAAAACTGCTGTATCTATTAAAAATAAATTTGACTTTGCAAACTGACGCTTTGAAACTGGCCTCTGTCTCTTTAAGGAGCTCCTGCTCTTTCCAACACTCCGAGGAGGAGCTTTAGGCAAATAGGCGGAGCTTTGTGAGAGCAAACATTTAGGCACTCCAGCTGTGTTTTTGGTGAAGGAATAACATTATAACATGAAATAAAGTTTGAAAAAAGTAAATTTTACATAATACTCCTCCTTTAATAAGGCAACAGCAGCTCAAAACCACTCCTTACAACTAAGATTCTTGCAAATATAACGCCACAAGGCCAAATCTTGAGGCCCTCTTGTTAGCAATCTGATGCTACAACTCGCACAGGCTCAACAAAATTTAAAAGGCACAGGTTGGTTAGCACTTAGCATAGACGACATGAAACCTTCCTACCTTTTATCAACCTTTTAGGCTGTTGGAGGTGGTGTAATGGATTGGGAGATAATCTCTCAATCCAATAGAGCGTCCTTCAGATGTAATGGCAATGAGAGATCTACATCATGGATGTGCAGCTAACACATCTGCAGCAACCGTGCTATGCCACCACATTGACACTCATCATATCTGAATTTATGCAACGTCATAAGCAAGGTTTAAAAGGTGCAAACGAATTAAATAACTCACTCCTGCAGATCTGTCACAGCTATAGGTAAGGACTAAAAACAGACAACGGCAAAAGGCAGAGTGTGATACCAGACACATTACATGAACACAACTCCTCTATGCAGTGGGCTTTGTTCATCTTTCTTTTATTCAATCGCATTCGTGCTCAGATCTTCACAATACAGGGAATCAAAAGCAAAGCAAGTAGGACTGAATTTCAATAATTGCAGTGATCAGAAATGACTTTTTGACTTGTGTCACTGACGTATGGTGAATCCTAAATGTGTCCGTGCTTCATACTTTCAGTATGCCAGTCTGATCTAGTCTAAATAACAAGAACCACTTTATTGCTTTAGGGAGCCCTCAATGTCTCCTCGTATTGAAGATCTTAAAGACAACAACAGGCCATGTGGGGGGAAGAGTGACATACAGCTCACTTACGAGCACGCTTCTCTTCAATACCACGATGTTGCTTATCTTTAAGAGTGCAAGCTTCGCACACAGCGTTTTGTTCAGGGGTAACATCTTAATTTAGTGCATGAGAGGCGAATACTCAGTGGCACAGTCTAAAAGAATGAAAAATAATATCACTGGGTGTAATTAAGGAACTGACATTTTTCCTTATTAAAACAGCTAAATGATACATTTAAAAATTGGATTTCCCATTTAATGATCTCGGGTTAAGACTTGTAATATAGAGAGGGATTCAAAAGGTCACTTTCCTTCTTTTATGATAAAATTTAAATCACCGTCTCTCGGACCAACAGACACTCTCTCACTGGCAGTAAAATAAGCAGACACAGGACGTCTGGTCTCCTTTAAAAGGGCTTTTTACATGAATTTTTTTGACACATTTGCTCTTAATGGAGCCACTGCACTTAGTAATTCAGTATTTCAAAGAGCACTCTGTCTCACTTTCCACAAAAGCATGAAATCATCCATCATTTCTGTTGTTCTGTAGTTAATGAATTTTTCCTTGCCTGCAGTCTCTTACACATGCTTTGTGTATTCTTCTGTATGGTCAATTAAGGCTGTAGGCATTTCGAATGTTTCAGAATGTCCGCAAGGTTACCAGTAACATTTGTTTTTTGCACTATAACCCTTTTTATTTTCATTGTTCTACAGGGGCCCGAAGGATTACTCCCTTTGCTTCTTATAAATCTTATTGAGAGGCTGTGACAAATGGTTTTTACCTTGAATATAAAGATCCACTTAAGTTCTTACCGTATATGGTGACTTATATACGGACATGAAACTATCAATGTACAAAACACCAATTCAGATGCATTTTCCCCTTCTCCAATTTGTGCACATGCATTTCCATTTCCTCCTAACATGTTTTTTTTCATTTTGTACTTGTAAACAACTGCATTTCACTTTATTTTTCATAAGTGACGGGTGTTTCAAAGAATGATAGAGCTAAATAATCATTAAAATGTTCAAGTCCATCATATGTTTTTATATATATTGATTTTCTAAATTGAAGATATCTGACACCATTTCCTAATAATTTAGCTTCTATTCCTTGTTTTGGACACTTGTGATCCTTGTCAGCCAAAATAAATACAAGAAACTTTCAGTCCTTTTGAAAATATATATATTGATTTTATATAGTCACTTTTGTTTTACAGCTGCTCACAAGCTTTTTGCTTTCTGTTTTTACACTTTATTTATCTGTGGTGATAGTTCTCAAGTCTTTAAAATTGAAAACCTATTTGCCATCGTGGAAATCTTTGCCTCTCCATACAGATTCTCTGTAAAATTCAAGTTCACGCTCTACCTGGGTCACTCGAAAACATTTTTAAAAGGCTTCTAGTCAAAAGAAGCATGCAGATTAAATTAAAAGATTGCTTTAAAACGAAATCTGTCAATAATTTAAGACGCAACTCTATCTGACAATCAGTGGAAAAGTCCATACAGCATTAATACTTTTTAAAGGCCCCATATGTTTGCCAGCTGACATTTTATTTTATTATCTCATCTAGTCTGCTGGCCCTATTTAATAGGGGACTGGATGAGCAGGCACATAGGGACATTTTCTAGCACAATCAAATAACCATGTTACCTTCAGTTGTTATAATAATGCTGTAAACACCAAACATGACTTAAAATAAATTTGACTTTGCAATTTAAAGCCTTGAAATTTGCCTCCGTCTCTTTAAGAAGGCCCTACTCTTTCCAACGCGCCACTTTCAGCATTATATCATCATTATATAAGGGCTGCTCTGTGAGGCGAAAGCTCAGCTGGAAACTACAGATCCAAGGAGGAGCTTCGTGGAAATAGGCGGAGCTTTGTGGTAGCAAATGTTTGAATGGTTGTCAAGGGAGATTCAAGGATTTCTTAAACATGCATGACAGAATCAAAGTAACACTCCAGGTATGTATTTGATAAGGGAATAACATAGTAACATGATAAAAAGCTTGAAAAAGTGAATTTCACATAATACCCCTGTTTTAACCAGAGAGCAATATAATGGAGCAATGGTATCATTTGATAGTGTAACAAATATTTCTATCAGAAATCTTAAAAACACATGTATTAGTTTTACAATTGCCTGTCCAACCCCTTTACAATGCAATAACTTAAACAATTAAATAATAAGTTGGCTTTTTATTTATTCAATTTAACTGAAGCATACGATTCTGATCATAATGATGAGAGCAACTGATAATATATGACATCTTATAACTGCATACAAGTAGCAAAAAGCAGGGGGGCGGGAGGAAGGCAAAGTCAACTCAAAAAATGATGCTATGATGAGTCAAACTGACCAGAAAATGTGAAACATAAACAGAGACATTTGGAGAACATCAGTTCTGAGAATTCAATTAATCCCATCACGAAAAAGTGAGATAATATTTGCTAAATCTAGTCATCTCAGATATCTTTAGGTTTTGATAGCTCAAAAGAGACACAGAGAACAACTTTCTATACACTTTTTTTTCAAGAATTTTATCTCCCAGCATGGTTGTTTGGGTGTAATATTTCATGTTTGGAGGTTTTATTTTACCAGGCTCGTTTTTTCTTCTTCTTCTTCAGACACCTGGTGCATTAGCAACCCCCACCGATTTTAGACTAGCTGCTAATATAGAAGTTCAGACACCTTCCTATGGGAGTTCAGCTCCCACATGACTCCAGGCCATGGTGTGAAGAAAGCGAGGCAAACACAGTGTGCTTCCAGTTTCTCCTCTGAAGGGGAATCGTTTTGAGGGGAAGCGTTTAAAGATCAACTAAAAACCCATCATATTTGTTCTGTCTACAGTAAAAGATGTGCGAATCCTGAGGAAAAAGGTGCCTGGGTATTTAACAGCTGGCCCCGCAGAGAGTAATTTCCAACCCTGTTCTTCTGAAAAGTCTTCATGCATTTAGGGTGTGAAATAATTTGATAACAATCCGGCAGAAGTCGTTCTTTGTCCTAACAATCTGTTTCTACATTAGGCGCCAACATTGAATTGAATTGATTCAAAGTAATTCTATCTGTAGCAGGAGGAGGAGGAGGAGAGGAAAAAAAAATAGAAAAGGGAGAAATGCCATCTCAGGAAGAAAAAATATATATATCTCACCAGCAGATTTTTCAAGGTACCATGGCAACAGATCATTCAGAGAATTTTGATGAGAACAGCAGGCAAAGGGAGGCTGATTACAAGGGAGACAATTTGTTACTCCAATTGCAGGAGCAAAACAGTCTGATTGCATACACACAAGCATTGTGATTTATTCTTCACATGGACCAAAAGTGCAAAAGCACAGTTTTCCCTGTTCCATCGCGGTCCTTCAGACGGAGGATGAGTGAAAGCGGCTGCAGCGCCTCGGCATAGAGATGAAGGGTACCATCAAGAGCTTGGCAGACACAGACTTTAAAAAAAAAAAAAAAAAGACTCTATTTCCAATCACACGAGAGGAAGTGGCAATCAACACAACGCTGCAGCTGTCTATCTTTGGTGGCTATTCTCACCTTCCAATCTCACTCTCTGCTGCTCAGCAAACAGACCACTGTCCTGACAAACATAATCACTTGGAGCACAGATTTAGTGAGCATCTGTCTGTGGGAAATAATGTGAAAAAAAAAAAAAACTCTAAGCTGAACACCTTTTTTTTGTGCTGAATAGACAACTCTCAGCTGCACATTATTAGGTGATGACTGCTCCGTAAAAAGAAAAATCCCCCCTATGCTCTGGAACACAGTATTCTCAAATATATGATTGGACACTTTACTTCCAGGGCAGCAAAGTATGACATAACCCTCCATTCTGCAGAGGGTTAACCTATGAAATGTAGACAGATTTGGATGTCTGTGTAGTATTTACAGTGCCTTGAAAAGATAATAAAACCCTTTGAACTTTTCACATTTTACTACATTACAAAAAAGGCGTGCACAGATATTTTTGGGGGCAGGTGCTCAGGTGGGAGGAAAAAAGGAACCTTGTAATACACATGGAATTATTCTTACAGGAATTATTAGGATTAAAGGGACAGTATTATGTATTTTCCAGGCATATGGTGCCATTTTATAGTACAATCAAGTAACTGTGTTGCTGTCAGTTGTTATAAAAATGCTACATATATCAAATTTGACTTGGAAGAAATCTGACTTTGTAATTTAACACCTTGTAATTGCACCTTAGTCTCTTTAAAAAACTCCTACTCTTTATGAGACTCCGCCTCCAGGAAGTCATCACAACACCGCTTTATACTAACCCTTTAACAACATTTTTACCAGCGTTGGCAAGTAACTAGGCTGTTCCAGCAGGTGTTTGCTAATTGTTGCTGGCTAGTCTGAAGGAGCTGAGAGTGGGAGAGAGCTACTATATGAGGCGGAAGCTCAGAAGCTTGGAAACCTCAACTCTGAGGAGGAGCTGCGTCTTGAAGACGGAGCTAGGTCCATCCAGGCATTTTGCACAGCTGAATGGTTGCCATGGGAGATTAAAGGGTTTTTCAAACATGCATGAAAGACTCAAAGCAACACTCCAGGTATGTTTTTGATGAGGGAAAATCATCATAGCATGACGTAAAAGCTCAAAAAAGTAGATTTTACATAATACTGCCCCTTTAATGAGATTTACTACTAGTCATGACTTCTGATGATAAAATTAAGTCAGGCAGAAATACAAATTTGTGGGGCACTGGTGATATAGGCTTTTAAATCCAGAAATGCTACCTTAGGTCACACACTCTACATTGTAAAAAACAAAACAAAAAAAGAAAGAAAAAGATTTCATAAGGTCACTTTTTTGTCCACTAGAAAAAAGGCAGTACTGTCTATCTGTGCACGTCCCAGACTATACATTTTAACATATTTAATTTAATATGCTATATGTGACAGACAGACACGATTTGTAGCATAATTTAAAAAAAGGAAACATGCTACAAAATTTCTGAATTTTCACAACTAAAATTCAGAAAGGGGCTCAAGTCATGTGGCTATGTGGTAGCCTTTGGTTTATGGGGATGTCTGGGAGCGGCTGACTTACCTGGGACTCTTGAGTCCAGTGGGATGGCACAGCACTATGTGTGTCGGTGGTGACTGTGAAGAAGCGGCACAGATCCACAGCTCAGAATCTGTTGACAGGACAAATATTAGTTGTGCACTCCACAAATCAGACAAATGAGATGCACTTCAGTTTAAAACAGATTTGATTTCAGTGCAGGAGCCATACAAAGACTTCATTTAGACATGAGTCAAAGACATTTCTATTCATAGCCATGGCCTACATAGTATCAGACCAAGAAAAGCTCTCTGGGTCTACAAGTGCTGTAAGTTCAGATTTAATAGATTTAATTAAAGAATACAAATTAAATTCTTATTTTCAGGTTTGATTCTGGACACTGTTGCTCATTTTGTATTTTTGCTGTTGTTGTTGTACTGTTTAGTCTCAGCTAAAACAGGTCTACACTTAGGCCTGTAAAAACATCTTAAACCAAACCTGGGAGGTCTTTCAGCCTGTGAACCGGACTGAAAGACATGAAATCATGTTGGTCATTATTAAGAAAATATTTAACAGAATACCCTGTAATTTTCCAAAAGTAACTTGTCCGGATTTATGTTTCTTAGCACTGGGTTGGATAAATTCTGTTTTTAAAGCCCAAGGGGAGAGATGGGGGAGCACCTGATAACACCTGAAAACTCATTAGCTACTCATTCATTGCAGGCGGCCAAGCCAAATGAACTGACGCTTTAGAAATATGCTCATTGCTTGAGAATCTTAAGAATACGCAACATCCTAATTAGGTTTCATAAGATAATATCAAAAACCCAAACGGTGACACCGTAATTGCGGCTAACAAGCAGCAGAGAACGTCAAGGTCTGTCTTATGCCACGCGTTGTCGTGCTGAACTAAAGAGAGGGACTCATGAAAACGAATTAGTCAGATAGCATATCATTGTAGCATTGCTGATAGAGTTGCAGTGGAGGGAAATGTCAAGCATGTATCCGCAGTAAGGCATTTCTCATCTGAATCGCACGGCAGACACATCCGGAGGCCGTGCGAGCTAATGTAGGTGACTTTCAAGGCTCTGCGCCACGGTTTTGTGCTGTAGAATAGAGGAGTGGTAGGGATCAGTGGGTGTATGAAATAGAGGCTAGCGAGGCTGAGATAAAAGGAGGATGCTGGCAAACACACAGAGGATGGGTGGCAGTGACTAAAGGCCCAACCTGAGCACAGCAGCACCGCAGAGCAACCTGCGTTTCTTCCTCTCAGGGGCAACTCTGATGGAGTGTGTTATCAGCGCAGGCAGGCAGGCTAAATCGCTGGTTGAGTAAAGGTTAGAGCTACTGGTCTGTTTCTCTGCCCGCGATGGCAGGCAGGTGAATGTCAAAGCTGTCTGAATCACACAGGAGGGCGTGGGGGGGGGGGGGGTACCCGGGGGGGGCAGGGGGGGAAAAAGCCTAGGGAAAGAGAAGGATTTTG
>NW_015112617.1:313673-342623 GCF_001443285.1 Poecilia latipinna | reverse complement strand
GGGGGGGGGGGGGGGGGGGGGGTACACAGTGGGGGCACAGGGTGAATAAGTCTCAGGAAAGGCATAGATTTATGCATTACTCGTGCTCAATGGTGCAACACTTTATTAAGCCGAGCACTTCATCTATGAGCATTATGCCATCCATAGAGACTGTCAGCGGTGGAGGGGGGTTCTGGATGTTTTCTATGCTGAGAACTGTGATTGTATGTAGGTAGTTTACGCTGAAGTCTGATCTTTAAGTTGTTAAATTAAACTACACGCTAGACTGACCACATCACAATGAATTAGTTTAGTGCAAACAGGTTGAAGGCTGCAGCGCATCACGAACGCCCCACCTCAGAGAGACGATGTTAGCTAGCCTTAAGAAGACAGAATCTATTGGTTTTTTCCCTCCAGAAGTGAGAGGTCCTAATTAGTACTCTGTTCCACTGTCTTTACTAAACACAAGGCAGGAACAAGGCACAACCTTTATCACTTACTTAGTTTTTCTTTAAGTGGTTGTCAACACTTGTATGAGCAGTATGTTTGTTAGCAAACATTGTGTAGTCATTTCTACACATCTCACCACATTTGTAAAGAACTAAGCTCCATATCCCACATTAATATTATTTTTTTCTTGATTTTTTTAAGCAAATCCATTACAATCAGCATGTAAGTCTTGGGCTACCCATTACCTTACACTGCATAAAGAAGAAATTCAACAGTACCAATAGATATTGTAGGATTTTTGTGGGCTGGTTACAAACATGTACAGAAGCAACAAATACCAGGTGCTTTATCTATACTTAGTTTCAATTATTGCCATTTATAAAGAGCATCGAGTCACTGACCTGCAGAGTTCACTCCTCCTGGGTGAGAACACATGGCGACAATCACTTAATTGAACTGAAATGCACCAAATTCTGCACCACATCTATTTATGAAGGTTATCAAAGTCAAGCTAGTATAACTGACCATGTTTTTTTTTTCTTCTTTAAATTAAAACATTTTACTAACCATATAAATATGACACATTTTGACCTTGTTCTGTGTTGAGAAGTAAAACCAAAGCACTGTGTCCCTCTTTTTTTGTGTGTATCGTGTGTACATTGAAGATTTACCTTGCTATGTGGACAACATACAAATAGCATGACAGTAAAACCAATGATAGTCATCGATGGTGAGCAGTTTTTCTACCCTCCAAAAAGGGAGCTGGGGGATGGGAGTTTGCATGGTTGTCAAGTTATAACATGTCTATAGACAGTAAAAAGTATTAGTCTAAGCATAGAACCCTGTGGTACGCCATAAGTAGCTACTTGTGGCGTACCACAGGGTTCTGCAGTGTGAAGAATCATCATTCACATGAACAAACTGGAAGCTGCTGGACAGATAGGATTTAAACCATCCCAGTGCTGTTCCTTTGGTCTCTACAGCATTGTCAAGCCTCACTAAGAGAATATTGTAATTGTGTCAAAAGCAGAACCGAGATCTAACAAAACCAGAACAGAAACAAGTCCAAGAGAGGCCAAGAGAATAGCATTAGTGACTTTCACAAATGCTATTCAAGTGCTGTCATGAGCTCTGAAACCCTTCAATCAGGTTGTTACTGTTTAGATGCTCACAAACTATGTTCAAGGATTTTAGATAAAGGGATATTAGATATAGGTCTGTAATTCATTCACTCATCTTGATCAAGAGAATGTTTCTTAAGTAAAGGTTTAATTAGAGCTATGTTAAAAGCCTGTGGTACGTATCTGTTTGCTAAGGACACATGAATAATTTCTAAGATGGGGGCAGTAATCAAAGGGAACACATAATTAGGCTGGGACGGGGTTCAAAATGCTAATCAAAGGCTTAGAAGGAGCTAATTTATTTTGATAACTTAGAAAGCTGAATTGACACAAAACAATCCAAACACAAGTTGATAAATGTGATTTTCTTTTGTATGGTATATTTCTGTTGTGCAATAGGTCTCGAATTTCATTAACAGTGGTCTGAAAAAAGGCTTTTAAAAGTCTTAAGTGTGAGTTGGTGAAACCTGCAGAATGCCTGGTGTGTTTGTACGTTTGCGTGTGTGTGTGTGTGTGTGTGTGTGTGTGTGTGTGTGTGTGTGTGTAAATGACCATGTTTTTTTTCCCCGTTTTCTATGTCGCAAAACAGTCATTATGTGTTTGATGGTGATTTTGTATCAAACTGGCAAGCCTGCAGTTGTAGGATTATAGTGCCACAATAACATGACTCATTCTGCAATATATGCCTTCGGGCTCCTCTTCTTCTCGGTTTTATTGCTGGTTGCAGCAGGAGAAATAAAATTGTAAATATACAATGTTTTGTTTACAACTGGCACAAAAAGTAGATCTGGGACTTGGCTATAATTGAGACAATGTTGGATTCCAACAGTACATCTGCCCAGCATTGAAAGCAGCCTGTTCAAGGTTCCCTCTGTGCAGAAAATCCCCCAGCACCGGAGATTTTGTGTGATATCGCAGCCTTGAAGCTCGCTGTTCTTTCTTCCGGGGGCATCCTTTTGTTTGAGCATTTTTGCAAGATAAGCAAGAAGTAAGTTGGAGAACAGCTGTTTTGTTCACTGCACTTGTGCTTTTGAACGGGACTAAATGGGACTGAGTGCAACCGCTCGCTCCGGTTTCTCCGCTGACAGGCCTTTATCCATTAATCCCTCAGTTGGACAAAAGTGCTTGAGGTTAAACAGATGTTGCTGCTCTTTTCTCAGAGGAGTCAAGTGTGTACACAGGAAGGGAGAAGGAACTGGAGCGAGGGCCCCCACAGCACCTGCAGCGCCACGACTTCAATAGATAACACTAAGCGTTTTGAACGTTTCCAACCCCGAAGTGCCGTCTCACCATCTTTCCTGCCACTGTCATTTTAACTCGACTTTTGATACGGACCGTTTGCTGTGATTCCCTGTTAATTTCCCCCGGGGCTGATCATTCAATATTCAATACCTTTTGTTATTCAGCAACAACTGTGGATCAAGAGATTGAAGCGTCGTTCCTTGATCAATAATACCAGAGCACAGAAAAATGGTGGGTTGAAAAACTCATCCAAAGATGCAGAGCAATATCTTTTTATTGTGTGTGTGTGTGTGTGTGTGTGTGTGTGTGTGTGTGTGTGCGTGTGCATGTGCGTGTGTGTGTGTGTGTTTCCGTTGGTTACAAATTTAGCTCAACCTCATACAAAACACTAAAGTGTAAAGCAACTGCGTTGGAATCTTTTACTGGAAAAGTAGTGAAGTGATCAATTATTTCAGAGTAGGGAACTGGTTTATTTAACACGAATTGATCCAGTAAGTACATTATCTTTCCTTAAAAAACATATCAGAATCATTATGGTAAAAACAAAAAACCTACTACATTTGGGTTGGAAAAAGTTTATCGTATTTTTGACGTGTGGAAAGATCAAGTCTCCAATATAAAGCAGAGAAAGTTTTAAAAGACGGGGTGAGGGAGGGGTATTATTGCAAAATTGACTTTTTTGAGATCTAAATCATGTTATGTCATTCCCTGGAACGACATATTACCTGGAGTCTCGCTTTGATTCATTCATGCATGTTTAAGAAATTCTTGAATTTCCCATGGCAACCATTTGGTGGTTCTTAACAGCAGGCTCACGCAGCCTGCTGTCCTTCTCATGGGTCTCCCTCACTCAGCTCCTCCAGAATAGCGGCAGCAGCAACTAGCAAGCACCTGGTGGAACTGCAGATCCGCTGAGCTCATCATATGAACCACTTCTTAGTGCAAGGCGCCTAAGAGTGGCTGTCAGCGGCATAATGGAGAAGCATTGTTGTGATGACATGCTGAAAGAAGAGTGCTGGAGAGGGTAGGAAGTTCTTAAAGAGACGGAGGTCAATTTCAAGATGTGAGTTACAGCTACGGTGCAAAGTAATTTTTCCTTCTAATAGTTTTTAATATATTCAGCATAATTGAAGGAAACTTAATTTGATTTTGCTAAACAAAAAAAAAAAGGTGACAAAAATAATCAACGCAAATCTTGACAGAAAAAGGTTTACGACAATACGTCGAATAAAACGCCGTGATCAAAGCTTCCTAAGGGCGCTTCAGCCTTATCAAGAGTTGTTAAATGCGGCAGATGTTGTAGCAGTCAAAGAAAGGATTTGCATAGGCATCACATTTCTAGAGCAAATACGCTGAGTTTACATGATTTATGTCTGATTAATGTCTTAAAGAGTTGTGTTGAAAGACCCAAAAAAAAAAAAAAAAAAAGAGAAAAACTGCAGCTCTGTAAAACAGAGTGTGATTAGCGGCAAGGACTAATGCTTGTTAGTGCCTTTCCAGTATACATTAATTGGTAAAGGTTGTCAGTGTGAAGCATGAGGGGGAAGATCAATTGGTGTTTAATCCTGTTTGGGTTTAACTGCGCAGGGACTCTTTTGAGCAATTAACTCCAGGAAGGATGGCTGAGACACTGTGAAATCACTTTACACACCATGACAGTAGAACTATTCAGAAATGCATCAATACGAGCAAAAATGGAGGGGGATACAATCGATTTGACAGACGCGAACATTGAAATCGTTTCTTTCGGAAAACAAGAGCAACGACTCAAAAGTCTTTCAGAGACAAAACGGCTGCGTTCTGTTTCTTTCCCTGAGTCTTTTCTTGAAATTGAGTCGCACAAGCCGGGTAACTTTTTTTTTTTTTTTCCAATAATCCATGTGTCCTTGGTGTTCAAAAATGGATTGCTTTCATATGACCATCACATTAAAGTGTTTGTCAGTCAAACAAATGTGTTTTCCTCCAAAGGAATGGCAGCCTCAGCTGTTTCTGCAAAGGCTGCGTAAAAAGAAGAAGCTCTTCTCATATGTTAGACAAAGCTCTGGAGGAAACTATGGGTCATTCCCATCTGCAGAGAGGAAATAATCAAGGTTGGTGTCACGGAAATGCTTGGAAGAGGTAGACCTTTCTTTAAAACACATAAGAGGCTTTTCAAGTCCCAAAACAATAAACTACTTCAGTAGTTTCTGTTCAAACACCTTACTCGATTACTGAAATGGAGTAAGGTTTTAGTAACACAAAAGATGTTACTAACATCTTTTTGCCATTGACAGAGTGTTAATGGCATATTAACATCTTTTATGTTAATGCCATATTAATTTTAGACTTTACATTAAATATTTGAACAGTTCTTTTTTTTTTTTTTGGTGCGGTAGCTGAAACAATTTTTAAAAACATGAACTCTTCACAGACTGAAATGTTTTTGTTTTTTGTAGCTGGGACTCCAACTGACAATTATTTTAAGTTAAATTACATTTTTCCAACTCAGTCCTAGTTAAACTACATGTAGGGCTGCAACTAACAGTTATTTTAGTAATTGATTATCCTATTGATTAATCAGATTTTTCAAAAAATCAGCACAATCTGCAGTTTTTGTTTACCCAGGGAAGTCTTTTTATACAATATTATAAGTACATTAGAAGATGCAAATTAACAATTAAATTCCTTTTTTAAATAATAAATATTGTATTGCCTGAACTGCAACGATATATATATATATATATATATATATATATATATATATATATATATATATATATATATATATATATATATATATATATATAACAATTTTTTGTCTTACAGGATAAATTTTATGCTCCCTTTTTCACAAGCTGACAGTCTTGTGAGGTTTTATGAAATATCTGGCAGGCCCCAATAAAAACAAGACTTACAGACAGCAAAACAGCTCCTTCACAATGCATAAATTTCCACCTCTTTTCATAGCAGCCGCATTTGGGGTGTGGTAAGGCTAGCTTGATTCAAACTCTAACATCTTTTCTACAGGGAAAGCCTGTTTTAAGATCAGAAGAACTCAACTGAAGACATTTTACTCATGTTAGTGCATCAGAAGACTTTACTAAAAGATTTACACTAGAACACACAAACTTAATTGCATTTTTTTAACTATAATCGGCCTGTATGAGCTGATGAAAATCCATTTCTGAGGTATGGATTGTGTTTCAAATGAAGAGTTTTGTACTTAAAAAAAGAAAAACCTAACACAAGATCTACAATACCTTAGCAACACCACCCACTGAACTTTTTCATGCGCCTTGTCACATTACGACATTGTATTATATTGAGTTTTTATATGATAGATCAAAGCATGTGAGAGCTTCACAGGATGACGTTTGTTTTATAACCTGACCCTGCTATAAACTTCTTCACAACTATTTCCTTACACTGTGTGGAGGATAAATCATCAGCATGCTGCTGATGATTTATTGACGTTCTCCAACAAAACTCTGAGGCCTTCACAGAACATCATCCTGAGATTACATGTAAGTCGGATTTATTTAGGGTGACCAAACGTCCTGTTTTCTCCAGATATGCCCACTTTTCATATTCTGTTGGACAAGCCGAACAAATAAACTTCCTTCCTACCGTCCCGGTCACAACAAATGGGTGGTGGATGGAATCGTGCACATAGCTGGCGTGTGTGTTTCTGTGTCTAACAAAGATGTCAAAGGTCACATGTAGACCAAAAGTATAAAAAAAGCTGGTCATCTATTGGTTGACTGAGAATGAAGAAGATGAAAACTAAATACTGGAGTAGTCTGCAAACATTTATTTAAATGTCTTTGAGAGATTGCTGCTTTTTATTATAATGTTTATATTGAATATAATTTCAGATTTTTGTGTAATTTTGTCCAGGTTCACATAAGAAATGAACTATTATTGTTTCAGGTCAATTTACTAGGCAGAAGAGAAATTATTAGGTATGCACCGACATGGAAATTTGGAGTGATATATCAGGTACCAACCTGATATATTTACCAATATCAGATTATATAAATTTCTCCAGACTTTTGACATTGTCAGCAATACTGATACCGACATCAATGCAGACATACTGTGCATCCCTGGTGATTATTTCTAGTATTTATGTACTTGTTATCTTGTGAATGCCTATCTGAAGTTTGTTATTTAACTATTTTAACCATATAAAAATAGTTAAATTGAAAAAGCCCATTTCAAAAGTCTTCTTTAAGCAAACAAAGTTGGACTGAAGCGTTTCAGGGCTGGTCCGAGTGATTTCATTTTTAGAAATCACAATTTTTTCACCATGTTTTATTTCCACTGCATTTTCTTAGGGGTGTCAGATTAAATACAAATGCATGCCACACTTCCCACTTTTATTTGTTAAAAAAACAACAACAACATGAAAACAGACATCTTCCTTCCTCTTCACATATATGCAGCATAACTTTGTTTTGGTCTGTTAAGAAAATTCCAAGGTAAATAAACATGCTAACATGTAGTCACCTGGATAAACAAAAAGTTTACCATGAAGCACTTTTCCTTGTTCCTTTTTTTAAGTTAAGCCAACTAAATCAATAGATGAGGACGGTTTGATAAACTACTCTAAGCTGGGAAAGTGTCAGACTACAGGAATATATATAAAAAAAAAAAAACTAGGCAGCTTCAAACTAAATCCCAAGGTTGTGTTTTTATCCTGTCCGACTTAGTTTAAGCTTTTGACATTCCAATATTAGCTCTTAAGCACTGAACATGACTTTCTTGTCCATACCGACAATGATTTTCCTTTTCTAACATTTTAAACAAGACACTACACCTTTCCTGTATTGAAAAAGACTTATTGACCATTTAGAAATCTTGTCTGGGGGCTTCCAGCTTCTGCTAGAAATCTTTTCTTAAGTAAGACATTTATCCATAACGTACCTCCCAGTTAAATCGAGGTTTATCTAATGAGAAATTCAGTGAAGCGGAATGGGTTTACATTATGCTAAATCCACACAGTGTCACACTTTATTCTCTTTCTGCTACAAGCCAATTGATTTTGCTCACAGCCCAGGAGTTCGGGGGGGGGGGGGGAAAAAAAAAAAAAAAAAAAAAAAAAAACACCTACAAAACAATTTCTGGCTCAGGAGAACACCACCCTTGAATCCGAGCCTTATCAAGAAATACGGGATTCTTTATGATCTACCATCATGTGTGGAATATTGCTGGCACAAGAGGCGTTCACTTCAAGGGACAAAAGAGAGACCTGGGAAAATCAGAGAGGGAGAAAAAGATAAAAGGATACAAAAGGCAGAATAATACAAAACGGTAAAATGGAGGGGGTGGGACTGTGACTGGGATGAATACAAGTTTTAAGATCTCAGCAGCTCCAGTTAGCTTCAAACAACTTAAAGAATCAAGTAAGGAAACTATATAAAACTGGAAACATTTTCTACGCTGTTGCAGTTTGTTTCGTACATTGAGAGGAACGTGTTAGTACACCAACAACAGGGCTGCTGCTTAGAGGTGGAAAGTTGGCTTGTTCTGTAACTACGCTGATAGGCAGTGTTAACCCTTGTGCGTGTGAGGACTGTGGCAAATGATACAAGTTTTACCTGTGTGGGGTCGGCTGGACCCCATTTCTAAACACAAGGGTTAAGGTTGTTAAAAAAGGTCCCAGTTAATTTCTGACGCAAAACGTATACACTTATTTTGCTTCATCTTTTTACCTGTGGTACATTTACCGAGTTTGTTTTAAATAAATGTATTCTATTTTCAACTTTTACAGTGTCCTTGTCACAACCCTTTGGGGTCTTCATTCGTTTGTTTAGCCTCAGCTGATCATGGGAGTGAAGCGTGTGATTAAAAAATTAGACATGTGGTCCAGTAAAATGAGTACAGAACATTCTACAGCAGATAAACAGCATCTTAAAATCTCATGATTGAACAACAGCTGACAAAAATCCAGTACAGACTTGGACCTAAAAGATGTGTTATCCATTAGTTAATGGATGCCTTTCAGGCCAGAATGGTTCATGTGTAAGCGCTGAGAGGCTTCACATACAAACATTCCTCTGAAAATAATCTGACACGACTCCAGCTCAATTTACGTCTGCGTCCAAAACAAAGAAACTTCCATTCTGTGTCCTTAAACAAACCACTTACCTCATATGGATGAATTGCTACCATTTTGTTTATTTCTCTTAAGTATTTTGATTAGTTATAGAGACAAAATAATGAGTACAGATTGTAATGTGGAGAAGATGCGGTTGATGACCCTAACCTATTGCCAAGTGAAGGCATAATTCAACACAAGCTGCATCCTCCCTACATGTAAGATACATTTCTTTCAAGGACAAGACGCCTGGATACATGATCAAGTGTTCATCTATTTTACATTGACTCTTGAATAGCATTAACTAATGTCTGAGAAGAGCAGGATAGGAGAGACGGAAGGCGGGAAGGAATTGGCGGATGTAGAAGGTTGTGGATCAACAACTTTACTGAAGATACTCATCACCAAAATGAGGCCTGGCTTGGTTCAAAATCCATCACACGGCATACTTTGAAGAATAGTTTCTTGGCAGGTAGCTTATAAGAAGTCTATGTGAGGAAAAAAGTTCAGCAGTACGACCTTGAAGTTAATCCTGGAGTCCTGAAATTTACTCATCAAAAAAGTGTTGTATGGTTAAGACAACTCGTAAGGAAAACCTTAAACCAGAAAAAATGAGTCACATTAACCTTAAAATGTTAAATTGGAGTTATGGAAAAAAAAAAGTTCAAGGTAAACGTGCCAACTTTGAAAAAATTCAAGTTTTTCAATAAAACAAATTGCTGCGCAGAGATGAGGTGTCTTTTTGTCTGTATTTCAATTATTGTATTTCGCAAAACTCCAATGCGAAACCAACCCGATGTTACTACTGGCAGGAACGACGAAGAAGACGACAGGAGGTGGTAGGAGGATGATGGTGTGGCATGTCCTTTAATGACTTAGCCTATTGGAGACAAACTGGGTGCAGTCAGCAAAATGTTGATGGACGTAGAAACCAACTATGTCTGTCCAACCTGCTCTAACATCTGAAAACAAAACTCAAGTTGATTATGCAAACCTGACCCAGGACTTGTTATATTTTAACACCAGATCTTATGTATTCAAAATCATAAAAATGCACATATAAACTTACTTTATGAAGATTTTAAACACAAAGTCAGCGATTGGCACTCATGATCAAGTCATTGTGTATCAACCCAAAGTCGTTTTGTAACTCGAGTCACAATCCCCCATGTTCTCACGGTAAACCATGAAATTTGAAAAGAACTTTCAATCACTCCTGTTTTTCAAAGCGGGGACAAGGCGTCTCTTTGTTTTGCTACTTCAAATGTCCCGTTGCAGGTGACTCCTCTTCAGAACAATAAAAACCTGCAAAATCATGACATTTGGAGGGAATGAAATGTGCAGCGACTGTCAGGTACACGAGTGGAAACTGACAAAACAAGCCAAAGTCCTCCCAATAATTAGGACAAACCTACAGAAAGTCTGGAGAACATTTACTCTGGCTCATCGGAGGCAAAATGTAAGAGGTATCAAAGTAACATTTCCACAATGCTGTTATTATAAGCTCTTGCTGACGATATAAATATGATTTTCAGAGTATATATATATATTTTTTTGCAGCGGTGGGAGAAGTCCCAAAGCGCTTGCCTGTTTGTAGTGGACTCCGTCTCATTGCTGTCAGCACTCGGGATTTCTGTTTAAGAAGCCATACTTAATGTGCTCATGCGGTGTAATCTGTATCATTGCAAGGTAACAGAGGAGTTGCATTACACACAATGACGAAAGCGTTGCACTGAGTGATGAAACCTCTGCTCATGCAAGCATCAATGCCTGTAAAGTGACCACCAAGCCAACTAACAGGTAACAAATGTTTACACTATCGACTTCTTACTTTCTTTAATTATGCACGGGGTTGTACCTCGCTTTGCTACACAGTTAAGACATCAGGTAAAATAAGCCAACAAACTAATCTTAATTCATGTGGTAAAGCAGTGAAAGTCAGAACTGGAAAGTTACATTGATTTAAGCTTCATATGTCAAAGTTTAAAAAAAAGAAGAAAAAAAACAACAACAACTATGCATTCGGAAATAGTTCGTTTTCTGAGTTTCTATGGAAGAAAGACCCTAAAAGTCTCTGTGAGATTCTTGAAGTTGGTACCTGCTGGGTTATTGGGAGCAAATCTTATGTCCTTGAAAAATGGCGTCCCTAATTAAAATATGTAAATTTTCCACCAGTACAAAAAAAGAGAGAGAACGAGACAGCAGGTTTGTGTGCTCACAGAAATCTTAAACAGAGAGAGAGAGAGAAAAAGAAAGATTGTGAGGTATTCATGGATCCAGTTTGCTTCCCACAGATAAATACTATTGATAATAGTGTCAAAGATTTACATTCATTATGTGACAATTGCTAACTTTGATATATATTTGTAACTTTATATGAGGCCAAAACAAAGGAGCACATCATTGTGAACTGTAAGAGAAAATGATGCAAGTTTTTAAAGATTTTTATATATCAATTTAAAATATGTGGTGTTCCTTTGAATTTGTATCTTTCATTTTGACACCATTAAAGTACAACCAACTGAGTTCATCTGTGTGAAAGATAAATACTAAGACAACTACAGACTAAACTCAAAGGACAAGAAAAGACAGCATCACTCAAATGATATATTTCTCATTCGATAAGTCAGGCAAAAGCTAACTTTTGTTTGCACACCTTCCTTGTACCTGGTTTTGTTGTGACCAGTCACATACATAGAAATTCAACTGGTTTAAACTGATTTCATGTTGCAGAAAAAGGCCTTGGGAACTCATATATAACTATATTTAAAACATTGCAAGTTTTGTTGGAGCATTCGCAGCATCAATAAAATAATTAGAGAGTTTAAAAGTCTGCTTAATTTCTCAAGTGCCTTGTAGCGCTAATTAGCATCATACCCAATGATTTACACTAATAGTTGGTTTAATGTTCAAATATCTCTATTTAGTCCAATATCTGATCATTTGATATTTTGGAGCAAAAGTCAACACCTCTAATTCAAATTCAATGGGAGAGCGCAAATTTTTTGCAGATTCATTATAATCAAGAGAATCCATGTAGGGTTTGCATTAAATACCAGATATGTGTCACACAGACAGTTTTATTTTAATCTTAGGAGCTAAATGAATACAAAAATGTAATAACAATGATCAGATGAGGTAGACAGGTGCTTAAGGTCTTTAATAAATCATTGGGGCCTGCCATAGCAATGCATAGGGAGGGTAGTGACTGACTTGCGAACGAACCTATTGTTCTACACCTCAAAATAACTGCCGCTTTCATGCAGCGCTTCGCACGGCTCGTACCATTGCATCCCCTCTCACAATTTATATATATGTATATATATAATCACGTGCGGCTCAGTCCCATGAGGGGAGCTATTACTTTTATTGGTATTTCAAGAACTGTGTTGACATAATTAGTAAAAAAACAAGCCAAATTCAACTCAAAACAAAAAGTCTGACACAAAACTGTGCCAGATAGACTCAAAGTAGACATAGAATTTAGTCTGCCCCTCTGAGCTGCTCTTTAGAACTACAGTGATGGCGGAATGTCAGAACTACAGACATGGTGGAACACTCAGTTACTATCTCTGAATAGTGCTGTTTATGTTGTAACTTATATGCATATCATCTAGTGGTGGCAAAAGCAACAACAACAAAAAAAAAACTAGCATGTTCTGGACTGAAGTTGGAGTACATGCACACATATTCATGACATACTTTGATTAAATTAATAAATGCAATTCCAGGACTGAAAAATTAACTTTATACCAGGTGAATCTCTCTCACCTGAGAATGTGAGCCTGTACTGGGCTGATTCTGTGCCTTCAAATAATTTTAACAATGCTCCTGGAGAAGTTTCATAACTTATAACGTATAAATCTGAAACAGGAACAGGTCTGAAAAACACTGTGTGCTACATTTGAGAGAGATTCCTTTGATGCATCACAGAGCGATGTTATCACTGCTGATGTCATTATTACCAGTGGAACTGAACATTCTAATGGTGCATTCACAGCAAACACGTTTTGAGCATCAGGCAAGTCTGGTTTACATTCAAAGTCTATGTGGAGTGTTGGATGCACTAAATGTGTCAAACGCTCCAAACGGTTCAAATAGCACCACAATAGCCCTCGACACGCCTCCACATAGATAGATGCGCCTGACGCTCAAAACACATTTGGTGTGAACGAAATTCGTTCACACCAACGAAAACACACCAACGAAAACACATTTCGTGTGTTTAACACACCTAAGCCAGGGAGATGGTTTAGGTGTGCTAAACCATCTCCCTGGTTTAGCATATCAGTTGGTTTAGCACACCTGCATCAAATGATGGCTCATTAGAAGGCCTAAGAAGAACATTGATTTGCTGAGGACGTTGTTACTACCGCCAGGGAGAGAACTAAAACATGCAGGATGCCGGCCCTCAAGGACCAAATTTGGGCACCCCTGGTGTAAAGCCTCCAATTTCCATAATGCCCAGTTTTAGCAAAACCTGGGTTTTGCTAAAACTAAGGTTGGATAGTGACCTAGGTCAGTGTCACCTGGGTGTGGGTCAGCATAAAGGCCGAGCTGGGCATAGATTGGCCTTCACACCAATGCCAACATGAAGGCCCTCCATACTACCTGTGGAGGTTGGTCACATTGACGTCCGTCTTTTCTCGGACCTCCTTGGTTCATTGGAGGTCCATCTTTCTTCACACCTCCCTGGTTGATTGAAGGTCTGTCTTTACTTGGACTCCTCTGCGTGTAGGGAGCCTTCTGTTTGCAACCTGGGAGTAGGTCGGTGCAAAGGCTGAGTCAGGCTATGCATGGAGACCCCTCGTTGACTCAAGGTCTGTCTTTGCTTGGACTCCTCTGTTTGTAGGTAACCTTCTGTTTGCAGGGGGGTCTCTGGTTGGGTGGAGACTCTAGGATGGTTATTTTCTAGAGCAAGTTTCAATTTCACCTTCAGGTCTGCAACCTGACTCTGCAGAGCTTTCACCATTTCCTGCTGAGCTTTGAATTTGGAAGCTTGGTCAGAGTGACTTTTGAGCTGCTCCTCATATTTAAGTCTCACTCTGTATTCTTCAATCATTACTTCTATCAGACCTTTATTGCGGGAGGCGTATTTTTCAGCCTCCCTCTTGAAGTAGTCCAGCTGTTGAAGAATGCTCTTGTTGAGCATTCTTCAACAAAAGCATTTTTGTTGAAGAAGAGTGCTCTTCTTCAACAAGGTTTCTTGCTTTGGAAGAGCAAGAAACCTTTGATACGTCTTTAATCTCTGGCACGTTTCTTCCATGGTCAAATTTGACTTGCTGGTGACGTTCTTTTTCTAACATTTTTTGCAGTTTTTGAATCTCCTCCTGCTGTGATTTGACTTCAGCCTGATATGCAATCCTTCGGTCTCTTTCCTCATGGAGAAAAAAAATCTTACTCTGCGGTTCTTTTTTAACCCTTGTATGTAGAAATGTGGTCCAACCATCCCCACACACGTAAAACTTGTATCATTAGGCATAGTCCTCTACGTTTCCCTCAGTCCTCGCACACACAAGGGTTAAGATCATCTACCTGTTTTGTGAGATCTCTGATGTGATGGCTAGTCTCTTCCACAACTTCCACTGAGGGGGTAATCTCAAAGCCAGCAGAGGGAGTCATTTTCTGCTTGACTTCCAATGATGTTGGACTCTCAATATCGCCGGAAAGACTTGATTCTCCTTGGATCTCTGCTGATTCATCTTCCGGCTCAATGGGGCTGTCGCTGTCATCTTCCAAAGGGAAAACAACAGCATCGTAGTCGACTTGAATGTTAAGGTCCATCATGTCGTCCCATGAAAGCTCAGCTGGAAAAGCTCATGTTCACAACCAATCTGTTATTGCTTCATGTCGATATTCTGGTGAATTCTTGCTTCCCTGAAAGGCGTGTAATATCTGGAATCGATATCCCGTTTGTTTCGATAAATTTTGTACGTGCTCTGAAGAGTGATCTGTCGCGATAGAAGTGTGGAACAGTTCTGAGAAAACTCTCTCTGTGAGCTACATTCAAGAGAGAGATTCCCTTGTGATATCATAGAGTGATGACATCACTGCTGATGTCATTGATACCACTGGAACTGAACATTCTATCCACCTTATCCCTGGGAGGCTTACTGGGAAAACGAGTATGAGTCTTACTTCCGGCGCTCACCGGAAGTAGCAATATTTCATTATAATTTGTAGAGTTTTTGGGTAATCTATATTCATGATTGAAGTTACATCTCTCTTTTCGGTTATTGTACAATATTTAGTAAAACTTGTTTATGGACATCCCGTCTGCTATCAGTGCAGAGGATTGTAATTATGACTTTAATCATGGGGAGCGACAGGAACACAGCGTTAAGTTTTGTAACAGAATGATCATGAATTAACAGCACCGCTAGCAGCTCGTTTCTCTGAAGAGCTGACAGTAACAAAGAGAAAAGCAGGGAAGTACTGAGCTGCAAGTTTGTGCCGACAGTATAAAACAGCAAAACTACATAATATTAGCTTGGTGTGATGTGAATTTGATTTTTCATTTGAATTTAAAAAATAACAAAGTTCATCATTAAGTGGCTGCAGCAAGTGTGTTTTGTCATTATATTTGGGCCAGCAATAAATTTCTATAAGAGAGAGAGATAAAGAGAGAAAGAGAGAGAGAGAGAGAGAGAGAGAGAGAGAGAGAGAGAGAGAGAGAGAAGCTTTATTCAATAGTCTCGTGGTCCACAAAGACATAACACACAACACACATATAAAAATTTTATTTTTTTCTTCTCTCAGGTTAGTGCATTAGCACAAACTTTAGCATTTCACTGTCCTCCCATTAGCGTTAGTCTTTTTCCTAAAATATGCTTTTAGCTATTTTTCTTATTTATTAGCCACGCTTAGCACACTGAATGGAGGAAGTCAATGTAAGACAACATGATGCCCCACATGCTACTGACGACATTTAGGCTAATATTGAGCTCGTTTTAACTTGTACGTGAATTTCAACAGACTGGATGGCATAAGTCCATGTTACTCAACATGCTTGTGACTCTCAACATGCCATTGAATACGTTGCAGCTTACTTTAGCATTGATGCTAATTTGTAGCATCAGAATGCCGGATTCCAACTGACGGGCACACTTTGGCAGGCTCTGTTTAAATTTCTTCAGAAATGTTCTAGTTCATTTATTATTTTCTTCAGGAAGGAGCAACTGTAGCTGAGGACTGCTGCCATGTTGGGAGTGTGGTTTATGCTGCGATATGTTTTGGTCCGTTTGATCTGTTTCAATGCGGCGAGTTTCAGTGTTGTGACTGGCATGCATACAGAGTTTAGCACCTTATCTACATTTCATGATCCAGATTAACACCAGAAGCCAAATCTGGGACAGCTGGAAGGAAGTATTATAAGATTTATGATTTAACGAATTATAAAATGATGATGCAAATGTTTAGCTTGTGCAACGGAAGAAATCTACCTTCACAGTTCCCAACCAGGAAGAGGTCGTTTGGGAAATCCAAGGTAAGTATCATGACATGCGAATGTGAGAATGAACGGATAGATGTAGCTCATTAATTATAAGTATGCAAATGTCTATTAGGAGTTATTACTAATTCAGAATACGATATGTACAAAGAACTGCATCACCTCAGAAAGACATTAATAAAACAATCACGCAGTTTTACTTTGGAATCAGTCGGTTTAAAACTGTTTGAAATTATAATAAATTAGCATCAAGCTACAGTAAATTTTATATGAGGCTATGGAAATTAAACAGAGGCCCAAAATTGTGAGTTAACTCATGTATAATATGTACATAATTCATCAAGGCAACATGAGAATCGTGTCTGTCGATGTTTATAGAAGCAAACTGAAACCAGTTGGCGTAAGTTCACAAAATTACACTTTTTAGGTACTTCCTGTAAAATCTCTGCAAAAAAATAATAATAATAATAATAATAATAATAGAACACCAACTCAGACAAGATGAAGGTCTTTTACGTCACTTGCTTTGTTCCTTATGCAGGAACTTTGCCTCTAGGTGACATGATAGGCTGAAGACTGGAGTCCTTTGGTGCAGCAGCTTCACCCGTAGCTATAACACGGGTGACAGACAGTTTACCTGAGGTGATCGGTCATGGATGACAGTGATTAGCTGTGATTTAAAACCTGCAAAAAAGAAAAAAGAAAAACGCAACCCATTCCCACCTCCAATGGAGGATAAGGCTTACATTTTGTCACCCTTCTGGATGCCAGAGTGAAGTTTTTGTGTCTCACACAGCAAAAGAAAATCCTCTTTCATGCCGACTTGAAAGGGGGAGTCTAAAATATTTTCACAGTTTAGAGAATTTGCCTTCATTTAGCAGCGCTGTGAAGGCCTCAGAGGAATGCTAAAACACATTAGTGAACAAAACAGCATCATAAAGGAGGAGGAACACAGCCGAGAGATCAGGGAAAACGCTGTAGAGAGGTTTTAAAGAAGGGTTAGATTATAAAACAATCTCCCAAGCTTTCAATCTCTCGCAGAGCACTTGTTCAACCTGTTATCCAATAGTTCACACAATGTGGTACAACTGCAAATCTTATCAAGATATGACCATCCACCTGAACTGACAGGCTTGGAAAGGGGATCATTTTTCAAAGAATAAGTTTCGATGCCCATGGCAACTGTAGAGAGTACCGGAGAGCCACAGCTCAGGTGAGATTGTCTGTTATTTGGCCTTCAATGAAAAGTGGCAAAGAGAGAAATGCTCTTAAAGTCATATGTTGTAAGTTACAATCCAATTTAAAGGGCGGACAAACCATAACAGGGGAAAGAAGGTGTTCTGGTCAGAAGAGACAAATAGGAATTTTCTGTGTACATCCAAAGCTGTCACTACTGACAAACCATTCCTACACTGAAACACATTGGTGGTAACATTATGATGAAGAGAAACTGTGTACAATTTATTAGAAGATGGATGGAAAAACAGGGCAATTATATGTTGAGGACACTTGAGGCCAGGGTTAAGGTTTACCTTCCAACATTGGAACAAATTCAGAGCTGCATTGGAATGGTTAAAGACTCAGTATCACGTAAATTAGATTGTCTGAGCTCCACATCATGTTGCAGTATTGTTCCCTCATCAAAAACATGCCTGAATGTTTGAGGAATCCTTTTCAGGGCATTAAATTATGAAGTAAAATTTTCTGTATGTCACATTTGATACAGATAGCATTTTTATAACAACTCAAAGTAATAAGGTTACTTGATTTTGCTTAACACTGCAGTCTTTGCTTGAAAAACACATGATACTGCCCCTTTAAAATCAAAGTGCACGCATAGTGGAATGGTCTATTCAAAGTTATATTCTTAAGGCTAATTGAGAACCAGTGGCAAGACTTGAGAGCTATCTGTCCAAGCTGACTGATCTTAACCATTTTGAACCAAAGAAAAATGGGCTGTTTTAAATCTCTAGATGACTCACGAAAGAATTACAGCTGTATTTGCCATAAAGGATGGTTCTCCAATGCACTGAATAAAAGTAATCAGCACAGTTTTCAGATTTCCATCTATGTAAAATCTTTTGAAACCCATATTTGTTTCATAGCGATGCATTTTGTTTTTGTTTCTCATATGAACTTCCAACAGAATGCATGAAGGTTTATGGCTTACTGTGACCAACTGTGATAAAGTTCAAGGGTATGAATAATTTTGCAAGGTACTCTATATTCATCACATTCGTTATCATTGCACAAACCTTAACTGTCACCAGTGTATTGTGTGAATGCTAATATGCCGCTGGTTTTTATCTGTGTGTGTTTTCATTTCTGTTTCATCCTTTGGACCTTTTTTAGTACCAGCGCCAACTATCACCAACCAGTGCCACCTACAGGGACCCAGCTCAGCTCTGAGGCAAACCCCTCCCCCCCAAACATTTTATTGAATAATGATTAGAGGAAGATAAGACTGGTTTTTATTTCAGTGGGGTTTTTTTTGTTTTATTTTGTTTAAAAAAATTTCTGTATCCTATTTTTACTTTACCTCATGCATTTTTGTCTTATTATGCAAATTAGGAGGGGCTAGGTATACAGAGGACCTATATTACAGAATTCAATTTTTGTACTTCCATTTGGGTCTCTACTGCTTCTAGAAATGTTGAAGTGTAGAATAAATGAATAAAATGTTTTAAATGCACCCAGCCATTTTCTGGCTTTTTTGTGTCTGGAAAATGAGCTACGGACCTGACTCGTGTACGGATGTACAGCTGCGTATCTATTTGAAGCTATCTTCAGGTGTAGGGAAGTACGACTATAAACGCAGAGCTGGGGAGGCGTGTCCGGATGTAACTTATTTGGATTTAAAGTGACAGAGCCCTGAAACAGCTCATCCTGAAGGGAGCTCAACTACAGAACTGAACAAATGAAATCTCATTTTCTGAGAAATAGTTTTTGCAAGAAATGTAATGAACATGTTATTATAGCTCATAGATCTATTTTAATTTGTTCAAACCAAGCATAATGACTTCCCTTTAATATCTGCTTAGTGGTTTCTTAGCATTACACTGCCCACCTTAAACCTACATGTTATTGGTGGCTACAGTCACAACAAATATAGTGACCCATTCTCATTAACTGGATGAAGGAACATTATATTAAAAAAAAGCCAATTTCAGGCATATAGTTGCCATTTCCTAACTTTAAAAATGGCAACAACTTAATGGTTTTGCCCACATTTTTGCATGCGCTTTGTTTTTCTTCTTTTGAGACAAACATACAAGTTCCAGTTTTACATTAAAAATATTTTTATGTTTTAATGTATTTTAATGTTCATTGTCTAAAGTTGTTGGTATAAACTCCAACAATCCTGCTTCTATTTCTCACACCAAGGTGTTTTGTACTGTTTTATGTTTCCAGATGTGGTTGCTGCAAAAACGTAAGAGGGAGATTTCTTCTGTTTCAACATGGGTCAAAATTGTGTCTCGGGTTTGTTGTGCAGATACCTGACCCTGACCTTGACCTCAACCTCGCTCCAACACCTTTCTGATAAACTGCGACTTGAAAAATCTTTCCTCGCCTGGTGCTCCGACCAGAAGGCCTTATCGCAAAAACATCTCTTAACACAGTTCACAGATGCTTTGGAGTCTTGATGGGAGCAAATCTCCGCTGTCGGGTCCTGAAATGGATGGAGGATCTCAGGCTGTTGGGGATTTGGAAAATAGATTTTTAAAAGTGAAAACGATGAGTTCACCTTTTGCTGTTTAGCTCATGTCCTTTATTAAATGTTCACCGTTTCTTAAATATTATAAAATTACAAAGTCTAAGAGTTTTTAGATTTGCCTATATATTGGCTTTATCACTAAAGAACTATGGATTTCTGGTTATTAGATCAGTGTTGTCTGAAGCCAGAATTTTCCTGCTGCACCAAAGTGCCTTGCCAAAGTTTTCACACTTGTTGAAATTTCCTGTTTGGATTTTTTTCACATAAGTATAAAATCAATAAGTATTGCTATTTTTGTGATGGACCAAGATGAACAAAATGACAGTAATACAATGTTATTAAGTTTTATTGCAAATACATATATTAGCATTTCCATCTAGCTTATTAGATACCCTTAGATAATCAATTAAAATCAATTGCCTTTAGATGTCTTCTACTTGGTAACATCCACCAGAAACATAAAGGATAAAGCTAGATTATAAATGAATAACCAAGTGCTCCACAGACCTGGACTTTACATAAGAGTGGCAAGAAGAAAGGAGCCATTATGAGAAGTTTGAAAAAGTCATGTTGGGGAAATTGCAACTACATGTGGAAGAAATTGGTCAGATGAGACCAAAATTGAAATGTTTCACCTATACATACCTCTATAATCTCTCTTCACTGTTCCATATGGGATTTCTGTCATTGAAGTGGGTTTCTCCGGGAAACAGAAGAAGTTGTGAACATCACGACCCAGTGTTAGCGGCTGAGTAAAATTTGAAACTTCAACAGAGTCCACGTCTCCAGGAAGAAATCGTTTCTAAATAAACGAGGGTCCAGATCCTTTGGACGAAGCAAAGTATTAAAACAAGGGACTGGCAAATGCTTTCTGTGGGTGGAAACTAAGATGCCATATCAATAAAACACGAAATAATGAAAATTATTTCGCAGTTATTGAGAGGACAGGAAGAGCTAAAGAGTTAAATACAGGGAAATCCTCAAACGAAACCTTGGAGAAGCTGAAAAGTATTAAAGCTTGCTTGAAGCATATTTGTGAAAACCAATGAAAGCCACTATTTTCAGATAAGTATATATATAAAAAAAATTATAGAAATTTCCTGCTCCAGTTATGTGCTACTTTCTATCAATCGGTCACGTAAAAATACAACTACACTGAAACTTGTTGCTCTAAAAGAACGCAAAATAGTCTTTAATACTTAAATAACTGCAGCACTGCAGAATACAAAATGATGTGTTCCAAAGGACTGAATCAACATAATGGTATCTTTCTACTTATTTTAATTATAGACAGAAAATAAAATGTTTTTGGATGATATTTCAACATTTTGAGCTTGTAAGAGTCTCTTCTGAGACAGGATTTTTTTTTCTTGGTAAGTGGATCATAATTACTTGCAATTTGCAGCTTACAGTTTTCAGAAGTGAATATGAATTAAATGACTACGCAGCGAGCTCTCGTTCAGCTCTCCGCTTTCATCACATCTCAGCCCTCGTGACTGCATCACTCAGAAAAAGATAAAAGGGAAGAGTGGGAATCCTCAATCAGATGACTACAGGTAATGATTGTGAATCTAATTTATTTAGAAAAATTTGGAACCTCTCAGTGATTCTTTATTGGATTGAATTTTAAGGCCTAATGAGTAAACAATTTCTTGAGAAAATTGATTTAATTGATCCCAAGAGCCTGCATGCGGATTCTCTCTTCAAAGACCGATTTATGGGTCAAACCTAATCAAATCGCATTAGATTTTAATAAACCTCAGAGGCAAAAACATCTCTTCAAATAGTTAGTGAAAATAAAGTGTTTAACAAAACATGGCCTGCGAAATGTCTACGGGTGATGTAAAGCTCTCGAAAGGCAAAGAGTTACAGGGGTAACAATTGAAAATAATTGCTGATGCTCTTTCCCAACCACATAAGTCTGTTGAATGGTAAAGGGAATGTGATTTTAAAACACAACATCTATTTAATGTGTGAAATGAACTTGATTCAGATCCAAAAAAGTACTTCCATCATTGGCATGAGTGTCACTGTAGGTTCAGGCTATAAATGAAATTTTTTAGGCCACGTTTAAAAGTTTAAGACAAAAGGAAACTGGATAAGGTGTTCAGGAGGATCCCAGGAACCTCCAAATCTCAAGTCTGCAATCAAGTAGAAACATCTGTGTGGCTGTCCACTAGAGGTGTGTGATACTGCTTATGTTGATATATCAAGTAAATACCCGTATTGCCGATAACATTACTGATACCGATACATTTTTATTATTTTTTTTTATTTAAGTTTGATATATCATCAGAGTTCTGACCTTTTAGGTGATTTCATAGTTTTTCCTTTGGATTATTTTATTTGAACCTAGGACAGAATTTGGACATTTGTAGATATTAACATATTAAGCTGATTTGTGTGCATTTTTCCTTTTGCAAAGTGCAAAAATATTATTTCAACAACTTCTAACAAATTCTTATTTGAGGCAGAGTTGAGAAACTACAACACAAAAATAGCATAAAACTTCAAGAGGGAATCTGAAACTGATCTTTCCATGCCAGCATTAATCCGATATTGATATAGACTTGGTATCGCCATTATTGATATTTTGGATTGATCTGCCCACCTGATCCACCTACTGCGTTGCTTCTCAGTTGGAGCAGGCTACTTATGTTTGAAAACCTTGCTTAGATTACCATATAGATCATTTCTTGTGTTTCTGGCCGTGCAAATAAATGTTTGTTTTGACCAAATGACGAGGTAGATTTTTTTAAATAAACGGTCCAGGACTATAAGGCTGTTAATTTGGGATTAGCAATCTATTTTTTGAATAGAGGTTTTCAGGAAATGAGCTTAGTGCCAAAATGATTTGTTCCAAGATTTTTTGAAAATAATTTTTAATATTGCACTACTGATCCAAAATTTGTCACAAGCTTATGGCTGTAAAAAGTGGATGGTGGAAGTGCAAAATTGACATGTTAGCTGGGTTGTGTTTTTATAGGTATAATTTAGATCTTTTATAGCTTATAAACAATTCTCAATTAATTCAATCTGGTGCATCAATTAATTTTTTTTATCATAACAGTTAAATATCATTTGATTCTAAATCACAAAAATGTTCAAGCTACCAAAAGCTCCAAATTAGTGTGAATTGAATGCCCACAATGAGTGTATGTAAACTTCTCACCAGAGCTGAATTCTCACCTGTTTACTTCTGCACGATACAATCTTTTTTTTTTCCACAACATTAACCTCAAACATTGCAAAAACACCGCAGCTAAAAGTAGCACACTCATAAACATGCAGAGCATCCTCAACAAACGATGTGCGAGTGTGGCTGGCCCCGAAGTCATGCATTTACTCAATAAAAGATTGGATGCGCACAGCTCGCCGTGGAAATAAGTAGTCACCGAGATATATTTTGGTAAATATAATTGTCCTTTCTGATTACACATTGCTTATTTAGCTGGGAAGTACAAATAACCCCCACCCCCGAGAATACGGCTTTTACATTATTCTTCTCCGCCTGATCACGTTCCCTCGGCTGGACAGGATAGCTCCCTCTTGAAACGAGTAGCATTGAATTAGATTTGTTACATAAGAACAAGAGGCTTGTGCGTGGAGATTTGACAGCCACTCTTGGACGAGAACAGCCAATGACACACTCTGTGGAGAGGGGGGAAAAAAGACGGCAAGCCTCAGATCCACGGTTTAACTGACAGTGCCGTCTTCAGAGAACAGCACACTGACATTTGTCTGCTGTGTCTGTCTGTAAGACTGGCTGTGCCTCATAGGTGACCTTCCCATGTCTATTTTTGTCAGGTAATGATTGTGATTATGAATGCCTTTGGTTTACATAGCATCAGCGGCGGCCTGACTTGCTCAGATAGAGACGTTTAATGCAAACAGAGTTATCGCTCTGATCACAGTGAATATGACCAGCTTGGTGGAAAAGGTTGATGAATTGTCAGCTTTTTCACATCCATGTTCTGAAGTGAAAAAGGGTGGAGGTGCCGCTGCCCTATCAAAACGTTCTCCAGTGCCTCCAGCTCCCTCTTGATTGCCTGACATTCTTTATCAACAGTCAAGTAATTCAGTTCCCTTGGCAACAGTTTCCTGCTGATCCAAAGAATCAGGTATCACCTTGAAAGTTTAAGAGTGTGGTTGGCAGCTGCAGTGTTTCCACATGCATCTGGCTACTCTGTCATTTTATGGAAATAAACAAGGGTTCAGTTGTAAAGCTTAAGCTTTGGTTGCCCTCCATGCACTTTCTCACATTCAGCTCTTGACATTCGTCTTGCTGCGTTATGAGAATCTGTAGCAGCATAGGGCAGTTAACAAAACTAGTATTAAGATTAAAATTACCACCTGATCATCAGGAAAATACTAAAGTAGTTCAGTCTCAGAAGCTGTTTCCATCGCAAATGTTTTCTGCTGAACGAGGTGAGATCAAGTGAACGAGGTAAGTTCTGATGAACGTATTAAGTTCCGATGAACGAGGTAATTTCTGATTAGCTAGGTAAGCATTACATTACTCTTTCCTTCCTGAAACAGCTTCATTTCCTGCTGTGGGAACCAAAGTGGATTAGTGCAGTGCATTGTGGGATTAGTAGTTCTTACACCAGCCTCCTGTAGCTTCATGACCAGAGGCCCAACATTCTGTTTGTTCATTTTTGCCGTCTCTCATCACTCACTTCTGAAGAGCCTCTACTACGGATTTCATTTTACTCAGATAAAGGTGACGTATTATTTAAGAATAATTTGGTTTACATTTAATGAAGAATATGACTTATAAATCAGACCATCATGAGCGGACAGGTTGCATCAAATCAGTGACCCTTTTTCAAACTTTGGGGGGAATAATAGTGATGAATCACAAAATGAAATTGAAATTGTACCATTTACTCCCTGATATGCACTGACAGCACATCAGCCCTGATGTGCATGAGCAATATTATTTCTCCTGAGCAGCACATCATAAGTACAGGCTTCCTGCATGAAATAAATGAATTCATCTACTTCCAGGGTCAGATGGGAAAATATATTCCAGGAATCAAAACTGACTTTCTCTTCTTGAAAAGAAATATCTGCATCTAATTTGCTATTTTTGCTATAATTCATTCACCCTTTTCTCTCTGACTGCATGTATATATATATTTTCACTTTTCCCCTGTTCATAACACAGCCAGTAAAAAAGGAAAGAAGAGAGCTGAGAGAGAGACGGAGGCTTGAGTTGCACTTACTGTATGTCACACAAAGACTTAAGACTAGAAACTTGGATTCAAGTTCTTAAGTTGTCAACTTGACATCAACTTGTTCTGTAAAAACCTGAGACTTGGACTCCAGTCAAAAACAAAGACCGATCATACTGAGAAGACTTTAGATCTGGATTCTAGCAAAACTTAAGCCACTGAGAGACTTCAGACGACTTAGAGACATTAAGACTTTGACCTAAGAAACACTTCCACTGCAAACACAATGCCTGGAAACCTGGATTCAAGTGAGAGTCATTCACAGATTGAGACTTGACTTGACCTCTTGGTGTTGACTTGGAATAAAGACGTACTTTTGTGGAACAAAGAGTCTAGACTTTACTTTGAATGCTCGACACTTCATTCTGGCTTCATTGCACACAGCCTTCAGCATTGAGTTTCACTCACAATCTATAACTGAGCCTCGACTCAGTTGAGGTAAAATCATTAATATATAAAACAAATACTTAATATTTGTTTTTGAAGAAGAAAATATTGAATGGAAATACATCCAGGCGGTACTGGAGATCAGCCAGTACCGATTTTCAAATCCTGGTGTGTTTCATTGCTAATTACAAAAACTTTATATGCTTTTAGGTCCATAGTTAATGTCTTGTCTTATAAAAGTGCATTAATATGAGATGTAGCAACAGTTTATAAAGTATCAGACATTTTCAGTGCAATAAAAATCTGAACTGCATTAAGTCCTCTTTGTGTTTAAGAATTTATGCTTTTGTAACTTATGCTGAATAAAAGGCAAGGAAAAGAAATTTAATTTGTATAGCACATTTTCTTTATATGATCAGAAGGAAAATAGAACAAGCAAGAAAAAAATCATTACATTGCAGCAGCAAAGTAAGAGAAAATGACAGGCTGAAAAACAGACTCCACTTTATGTTCCACTTATTAGTTGAAGGCAGCTCCAAACAGGTGGGTTTTTAGCCTTGATATAGTTTTCTGGAAGCATGAATACAACTGAATGCTGCTTCTCCATGTTTGGTTCTGATCCTGAGGATGCAGAGTAGACCAGAACCAGAAAACATGAGGGACCTAGAAGGTTTATACAACAACAGCAGTACTGTATCGTGGTTCTGTAATGCTAAGACATTCAGTGATTTATAAACTAACAGTATTAAAGTCTATTCATTGAGCTACAGGGAGAAAGAGGACGGACATTAGAACTGGGAATCTGCTCCACTGTTGAAACAGCTTTTTCAATCACTTTGCACCCAGTATCTCTAATCTCTGTCTAATATTCCAATATTCCTCTGCATCACAAGTACCATCAAACAAATGCAAATCATCTACGCCACAGGCTCAAACGCACCCTCTCATCACCGGTAATGCTGCACCTTTTGCTGATAACAGCACGATGACTTTTCTCATCTTCAGCACGACACGTAGAACATGGCATCCAAATTTGACCTAAATTAAGCTGATCACACAACAGATGTCTCCTGCATAATGTCTGAGATCAGCCTGTTTTGTTTCTGAGCACAGTTGCAGGTGAAAAGCCTGTCTTCCTTCTGACAGAATAAAGCTTCACGTTTGAATTCAGGATGCAGCGAAAGAGTGAGTGGAGTGAGAGTGCTTTTCCAAGACACTTCCGATTCCATGTGGCTGTATTGATTGGGATGGCAAGGCAGATTGTCATAGAGTGACCCCCCCCCACCCACACCCCCCGAGGGCTCAAAGATTGCTGCCACTCAATAGTCGCTCACAGAACTAGCTGATATACACTTTGAGATTTGCCCACAACCCCCATATTTTATTGAATAATATTGAGTTGTTGAGAGACTTTCTTTTTAAAGTGTGAATTAAGACATACAGTATATGGTATGTCAATAATTTTCCTAATTAATTTTATAATTTTATATGTTACCTTCAGTTAGTATAAAAATGCTACATATATCAAACATAATTTAAAAGAAGCTGCAGCTCTCAGAGTTTTCGAATTTGGCTTGAAAATATTATGAAATTATAATAATCTCTGTGCCAGAGATGTATCCATTTTTGTAACCTGTCGAGGGACAGCTGCAGTCTGGTACATTGCATTAAATGGTGACACTTATCTTTGAGATGTACATCGATCCTTTTCTAAATAAAGTTTGTTATTAAAATAAATTTGACTTTGTAATTTGATGTCTAGAAATTGGCGCTCTGTCTCTTTAAGAAGCTCCTCCTCCACATCATCACAACAATGCTTTTTATTATGCTGTTTACAACGGTTTCTAGGAGAGATGGACTACGAAGTAGTTTTTAGGAAAAGCTCAGCAGACGCTTAGTTGCCCCAGGTTTTTGCTAATTTTTGCTGCTGCTGCTAGTCTGGAGGAGCTGAGGGGGGAAAGCGCAGGGGAGGGGAGTAACATCACAACATGACAAAGCTGCCTGTAACATGATGGGGAAAAGTTTAAGTTGGAATTTTTAAAAGGCACTTTAGACTTTTTTACCAATACGGTTTAATTTAGTTGAAAATCTGTTGTTTCACTTGCATATAACAGCTGCATAAACAAAACTTCTAATGTCGGTAGCATCACCAAACAACTGAAGTGGAATATTAACATGAAGAGAGCAACTCACAAAGATAAACTTACTTAGTCGATAACAAGCCTGATGTCAACACAGATGCAGCACAGTCGACACATCAATTTTGCTCCATCAATCTCCAGTTTTGTCAAAATCGCTGAATCACATATGGTCCTGAAACGTCCCCAACTGTTAGCACTTGTATCCAGCACTTAGGTAATTGCAAGTTTAACTTTTTTTTTTTTTTTCAAAATAGTATGCCAGATAACATGCTGATGTGCTTTTTGTCTGAAATTCGCCAAAGTCCCTTCATGTTTGCTTTGATCTAATGACTGTTGAACTGGAGTGCCAAAAGGCAACATGTGTCGAAAAGATTTGAGCGTTTAAACCGTTCCGCAGGACCGTCTGATCATCGCGGGTCGGTAGAGTTTGTAATATTCACTCATGAGTTTGGACTTCAGGTGCATTCATGTCTGCCGAAGACGTCAAAATATAGTAAACACGAGGAGACGCAAAGGCAAACTTTGGGCTTTTGTTGAGTCTGAAGCCAAATGGTTCTGTTTGTTTAAAAAAATAAAAATAAAAAAAAATAGGCCGTTATAATTGCACGACCAGTCATTTCAGAAATAACTCACCTCCAAATGAACCTCGGTCCTGATTGTAAACATAGCATGCAACATCATCGACTCTGAAACGGCTGCGAACGCCAGAGCCAGAGCTGGGTCACTACGAGGGCCACGGCGAGCAAATGCCCTTCAAACACTTGAAAATATGATTCATACTCCAGGGGAGATTTGTCAAGGCAGCATTGATTGGAGCTGCGGTGGAGAGGGTGACATGCACAACATGCTGAAACAAGCATCTTCTCGGCCCCGCGGCGGCTCTGCCGATTTCTCATCCTGATCTCTTTCCAATAGCAGCCACGGCAAGCATGGACACACCTGATTTACTGCTGCTTAAAAAAAATCTAATTACATGTCTTGGCAAATAAAATCTCTCATCTGGTCATTTGTTGGTGAGTGTGCTAAATAATAATAATAATAATAATATATATATATATATATATATGTAAAAAAAAATAAAGCAGCTCTCATGGATGAGGTAAATTTCCACTATTCATTTCTGCTCCCCCCCCCCCCCCCCTACCTTCC
>NW_015112617.1:286340-310330 GCF_001443285.1 Poecilia latipinna | reverse complement strand
CCCCCTACTATTCTCCCTCTCTTTTAAAGATGGCACATTGATTATTGTGAATGCAATCAGCAGCCCTGGCAGCGTGATTAGTAAAAAGACAAGCCTGTGTTTTGCTCCATGAAGGAGATGCTATAAAACGAGTCTCCGCGCTGACTTGTTATAATGATGCACTTTAGTTTATCAAATGATGTCGCGGCGGTTTTTTTTTTTTTTTTTATCGGAGTTGCAGCCTCGGTGGATCCCAGAAATAAGCCAGCGCCCCTTGCCAAATACTTGCTAATGAACTGTGCTGAATTTCTTGTGCAGTCAAGAGCGAAGGGGAAGGCTTTTGGCACTGCGCAAATAAAGGAAACAATTACAAAGAAGTATACATAAGCATCTCTGAGGCGAGAGAGGTATTTATATCTCCATCTGAGGCGAGACCATGCCCCCCCCCCACACCCCTCTCCCTTTAATAAAATGGTTTCCATTCGTTGGAGTGTGAAAAATATCAGAAAGAATCAGAAAATAAACAGTTGGTTATGAAGAGGTAATTATCTAATATTCCTGCACGCCTATAGCTCGTCAAACTGCGAGTTTCTCATGCAGAGTAAAGTGACCATATGTATATTTTCACGAGGATATTTTCCATATTAAAAATGTGCTCCAGTGTTGCCTCAGTCGGTGTACATAAGACTCGAGTGACATTTAAAAGTTTCCAAACATTCCCTTTTTCTACTATTTTTGCACATGCAGTAGGAAATATGAATATATCTGGAAATAAATGGAACTAATTACTTTATTTATTAGGCCGTGCTTCACACAACACCCCACACACTCCCACTTCCTGTTAAAGATCTGAGATTGAATTAATTTCTCATTAACGGAGTGTCTCGGACAAAACGGGCGTGTACGTTTTCACGCTTTTGCGACGTCAACGTGCGGTGACCGAATCCTCACTTAGCAGCATGAAAAACTGTTCAGACTAAAACTTTGTAGTGTCAATTTCTTCCAAGTTGGTAAAAAAACAAAGAACACTTTCTGTGAATTAGGGGATTTTACTTCGCAAATGATCTGATCTGATAGAATAGAGTGTGGAAAGTTTGTCTGCTGCAGAAACAGACTTACAACTACACACACATAAACAGAAACTGCAAATAAAAATACAAAGTACACAGTTTTTTTTAATAATGTGCAAAAATTATTTACATACATATGTATAAACAACATACATGAGTAGGGGATGGTGATATTGGTAAATAAAAAAAATTATATCACTGTGTATGTTTTTAAAATACCTTGATAACAATATCAGATGATATTCACATTTTTTGCTTTTTTTCTTTTTTTAAAATTAGATTTGGCCAAACATATATGTAACTTTACAACAGGGTTGTTGTTTTTTTTAATTAACTTTCCTTTATGACCAGTCATCAAAATAAAAAATTGAACATGAATATATACAAAATCGCAATACATTTAGTGAGTGAATGAAAATGTATATAAAAAATATAAGCTAATTGTGGGCAACAAAAAACCACTACTACCAAATGTAAATAAAAATACTTAAATATACAAAGGAAACAAACGGCTGTGGTGCCATAGAATATTTGTTTTTACATTATGCTAAAAAGTTTCCCCCTAACTTTTTTTGTCTGAAAAAGTCAAACATTATGTGCAGAGTTAAGAATATTGTTTTAATTTTAAAGTAAATCTTCCTTTTAAAAATGCTCAACACCAAAATATACGTCATTAAAAAAAACCTTCAAACAGTAAAAGTTTGCTCTGACTTCCTATTGATCAGGAACTCAAAATAAGCATCTCAAACACATACAGCTCTGGAAAAAAAAATAAAGAGTCCACTGCACTGAACCCCAGTGTAAACCTGATTATTCCAACAAATATTGATTCCTGAACTCTTCCTGAGTTAAAACTTTAGTATTGTTGTTTCTAAATGAATATGAACTTGTTTTACTTGAGGTCTGAAAGCACTGCATCTTCTTCGTTATTTTGACCTTTCCTTATTTTCTGCAAATAAATGCTATGTTTTTGCTTGGAATTTCAGAGACATGTTGTCAGAAGTTCATAGAATAAAAGAATAATGTTCATTTTACTCAAACATATATCTATTAAAAGTAAAATCAGAGAAACTGATCATTTTGCAGTGGTCTATTAATTTTTTCCAGAGCTGTATGTAATAGATTGTCAAGGTTAAAGAAGTTACTTTCATATATTCAGACTCATAATAATGTTATGCTCTTACTTCACCAGACAAACTCCCACTGAGAACAACCAGACAGTGCTTCGGAAAACAAACTTCTCCTTGACAAATAATACTGTTGTGTTAATATCCTGAGATCTCGCTACGTCTCTGTACACAGGCTGCAGAAAACAAGCGTGTTTGAGTTTGAAGTCGCAAACTAACAACCTGATATTCTCTTTCAGGTTTTTCTGGCAAGGCAGCCAGAATTTATGATTCCATCAAACATGGCAGGTTATCCAGTTCCTGAAGCAGCAAAGCAGTCCCGGCTCATTACCCGCACTGTGTTCGACTGTCGGCACGACAGTCGAACACAGTGCGGCACGACAATCAAACATGACGACATTCCTTTTTAAAAAAAAAAAAAAAAAAAAACGGGTTAGTTTTGCACCAGATGCATTGGAACTACACCTTTGGAACAGTTCCTGAAGATGTTTTATGGCAGATATGTGACGGGTCTTTGTGTTCTTCTTGTTCAGTTGTGTTTTCACACCTGAAACTCTCATCTGTGACATTTTTGCCAAGTCCTTGTTTTTTTTCCTCAATGTTGAGTCATGAACACTGAACTTCAGAAACTGGATGAGATGTTATTCTTGGTTCTTTTGTGAGATCTTGGATGTGTTTCTGAGAAATTTCAGTCACTCCTTGGAAGGCTCATCACTGCTTACTGTTTCGTGTGTTTGTGGATAATGGATCTCGCCGTGGCTAATTAGAGCGCCTAAGTCTTAAAAGCATTTTTCTTGATGCAGCTCAGTCACTTTTGTTTCTCATCTGTTCTTAAATTTTTACAGGCTGTAAATGTTTGTGTTTGTTGAGATGTTGTCAGCCTGTTTTGTGTTGTCGGACCAGTTCTGTTTAATCGACTTTTTAAACGTCTGACAGTAATCAGCCCTGACTATGCAATTCAGTTGTCAGATTTTTAAAAAAGTAAAGGCCATGTTTTCAGTACTGATTTAAAGGAACCAACATTTTCTGCCTATCTCAGGTTTTCAGCAAGTTTATTCCAGTGGTGAGGAAAAACTAGATGCATTTTCAGATCTTTTATTTGACTGTCAGAAAATCAGTGCAGTTATTTAAGAACAGTTGAGTCAAGGATGCATTACCAGTTATCACAAACAGTTGTTTGAAATCATTTTTATTTGGCTTACTGGGGCAGTATTATGTGTTTTTTAGAGCATGAGAAAAAGAAATTTGACTTTGTAATTTAACATCCTGAAATTGGGCCTTTGTCTCTTTAAGAAGCTCCTGCTCTTTCTGACACTCCGCCTTTAGAGCGTCATCATAACATCACCACCCTCTATTAGGCTTTTAACCTAATAGAGGGCGCTACTTTGCGCTGAAAAGTAGCCTGCATAATGAGGTCAGGAGATGAGCAGTTACACCATGTGTTTGCTAGTTGCTGCTGCTGCTAGTCTAAAGGAGCTGAGCGGGAGAGAAGGGCTCTGTGAGGCAGAAGCTTGGTTGGAGACTGCAGCTCCAATGAGGAGCTTTGAGGAAATAGGCGGAGCTTTGTGAGAGCAAGCGTTCAGGCACCCCTGAATGGTTGCCATGGGAGACCCAAGGATTTCACAAACACATGGTGGAACTACACCTTCTCAATAGTTCTGGAGAACTATTGATATAAATCAAAGCAACACTCCAGGTATGTTTATATGTTTGTATGTAAAGCTAAAAAAACTTCATTTTATATAAACTGCCCCTTCCAGGACATATTCTATTCAGAGTATTTTACCCTTCAATAAATAATCATTTAAAATATATATTTTTTTATCTCAAGTTATATTTGATAAAAATTTGCTTCATCATGTTAAATAGTTTATTATTGTGTGGAAAAAAAACCCATCATGGAGTGAATACCTTTCCACAGCACAATTTCAACTCCATATCAAAAGTAACTAACGCAAGTTAATACGTTCTTGCATGATCTGTAAAATATAGTGCAAAATGTGTATAATAACGTAAATTCTATTCACATTAGTTTGAAAAACACAAGATTTTTTTCAAGGCCAGTACTACATAGTGCTGAGTCTCCTATCAGTTTGTATGTCCTGTTTTGGTTTCTAAGCCAAATCTTGCCAACAACAACAACAACAACAACAACAACAAAAACGCAACCTTAAAGCATTAAAGTTTACAATTACAAATTTTCATTTGGGTAGAAATCTCTCATCTAAAGTAAAAGCTTCTAGGATAAACAGTTGCTAAGAAAAAAAAACACTACATATTTCAGAGTATGTATGGACTTTACGATCTGTGAACGCCCCTAATTTTTAATAAAATTGTGCCTGACATGCAGCATCTAGCGATCCAGGAATCTGTTCTGACAGTAAACCCAGGGATGAGCGTGTGCTGGCAGCACAAGTCACACACACTCAGCCAAGATCTTTTACTTTAAACTTCAACAAAGTGAGACAGCCGGGCCGTAGAATGACTTTACTCTGGAGAGCTACAGGAACACCGGCAGAAAACTTGCCAACGCTGCGGATGACAACTTAATGACACCCACATGACCAGCTGATAAAGCTGCCCCGGCCCCCCCCCCCCCTGCCCCCCCCCAAAAAAAAAAAAAAAAAACATCAAGTGCCTCAGCTCTTCCAGGAGGGATAACACTGGCATTACTATAAACCCAGCTTCTACTGTAGCTGCATGTTCAGCATTTCCAATTACGTTACACATTTTTTCTTTTTAATCATTTTCCCTTCATTTATTATTCATTTGATTTTGTTATTTCCTCTTTTTTTCCCCACCCACATCCCGTAAAATATAAATGAAATGCTTGAAGTCACGGTTCAGCAGTCCGGTGGATTGCAGCCGCCCGCCCAGCAGCGCATCCTGCCAGTTATCGCAGCAGACGTAAATTTTTATAAATTTCAAGGTCTCGAAACCGTCACATTGAACAAATTAAAGAACGGATTACAAAAAAATGTCCCGCGGGAAAGAGGCTAAATTCTTCTGATCTGAAATGACTTGTGAAAACTTCATCTCTGTTTCAACTCGGAATGCCGGTGAACCGCAGCCTAAAGTCAAGATTATTGAGATTATTAGTAAAAAATCTTTTTTACTAAATCATGTCTGGTTTAAAAGCTTCAGAAATGTGACAGGTTGCTGGAATCTTAAGGGAAACCGCTTTATAACCAAAAAACTGAAAGATAAAGACATACTTGTCAGCTTTTTGGAGCCAATTCAACCTTATTGTCAGCAAGTCAATATCTTTCTAAACATATGCACTGGGGCAAAGGTAAAACCTGTGTACAGCACTTAAGACACCAGAGTATTCCCTGTGGTAGTATGTTCAGTTCACCGGTCAGGCAGAGCGAGGCTCAAAGCAATGCAGTCACTGTGCAAATCCATACACTTAAACGGCAACGTGACGTAAATCCAGAAATATTGAGTGTTTAAAAGAAGAAAGACTGACGACAGCGGCTTGTTGGTACACTGGTCATGTCAAAATGACCCGCTCAGTGCCGGGGAGGAAATGCAATCAGATTTCATCCGAGAGTTTTATACTGAGGAAGATTATTTCAAGCAATATTTCGGTGCTGTTATGTTTGGACAGAGTTACTGGAAGAAAACATTTTGTGCATGCAAACCGGAGAGGTGACCGTTCTTGTTTTATCCAAAATTTATTTTCGAATTGGTGTAATTTTTTTTCCCTTCACTCCACAATGTGAAATTGGGCCGCCATCTCTTTAACAAAAGTCCTTCTCTTTTCAGTTCTTCAGGAAGTCATCAAAACATTGCTCCTCTACAAACCCTTTAATAATGTTTTTACTGATAGAAGTGTTAATTTTTGTATCAGTTCAGAAGATATTTCTATGTTTGTTCACAAAATTTCCAAGAATTTTTACCATAGTGCTGAATCTTTTGTTTCTGTTTTTTCTTTTTTTTTCTTTTTTTTTTCAAATCATATAATTATTAGTGAATAAACAGTTTGATGAAATGCAGTGATCAGATTTCAATCATTATTTAAAGTTTTGACAATAAAGAAATCATTGTTTTCCTTTTTATGGGTGTCAGAGTTGGCTCAGTGGAGACAAAAAAAACATCCTTCAGATTAATAATAATAATAATAATAATAATAATAATAATAATCAATTTAATTTGTACCGCACTTTTCATTAGCAAAAATCTCAAATTGATTTTTAGATTGTCCTAAATTTAACAGAGCATATTTTCAGCTCACTTTACATTACGTAGTAAATTTTAACAGCACATGTCAGCTAAAATATTAAACATGGTCCTATAGTTCCCCAGCCACAACATCAGTAAATACACAGAAACCTCAAAACATCGGTTTAGGAAAAAAAAAAAAATCCATTAGAAGAAAGTGGTTTGTTGATAAAAATGGGTGCAAACCGCATAAAAATAATAGAAAGCATCTCAGCTGGGCAATACAAAGAGTTTTAAAAGGTTATATATCAACACCTGAGGGACTGTTATTATAAACTGCCCATAAAGCTTTTGCTTCATGCTGCTTTTTTTTTTTTTTTTTTTTTACTTTTTGGGTTTCACAGTAAAAGATTTCTTAAATTCGCTGAATATAAAAAAAAATGTCCACTTTGTGTATTACTTCTGCAGATCACGTCGTCTTGTATTTGCTTAGCTGTTCACTTGCACTGAACAAAAAAGAAAAAAAAAGGAAAAGAACGATCAAGGGAACTTGAAGTGACAAGACGTTTACAGAAAATGTGTTACTTTTACAAGGCAGCAAAAAAAACTGAAGATGGTTTTATAATGAAGTTAAGAACTATAATGCTTCTGTTTCGTGTTGAATTTATCTGTATGACATTTATGCCTGGAGCTTACTTACAGCTGTTCTAAATCACTAAGCATGTAATTTAGTAGAGAACAGAACTGAAGAAAAAGTAGGCGATACTCTTCAATGTAAAACAAAATTATTGTATCAGTCATATTACTGAACTAAATGTTACACTGTACAGTAGCAGATTAATCATTTCTATTTAGGAGCATCGCAGTATTACGGGCGATTTTCAGAATGCACTTCAAATTTTTAAAAGGACAAAAAAAAAAAAAACTCCATAAGCTAATAAAAAAAAAACAGACAAGAGAAATAAATCCTAACTTCAATTCAATTCAAAAGTCATATGCTTAAACATAATTATTGGTACCAATGTAGATCAGTATGGATTCTGGTCCTCATATTTATGCCACTGGGAAATAGAAAGACATGGATTACTAGTTATAAGTTCCTAAAGCTTCAATTAGTCTATATAGCTGTTTTTCTGAATTTCTTAAAATAATATTTTCCCCCCTTCTAAGTAAATAAATTAAAATTATAAGTTGTATTTTTATTGGTGTGGGACTGTGCTACCGCCATGACAGATTAACTTAAGACGTTCTGTGCAACCTTACCAGGGGTGCAAGCAAATTTGGCGTAGTGCGAGACGACTGAATAAAAAGGTAATGAAAAATATTTAAAAGACAAAACGCAGCAGGAGACGAAACCTTGGAAACACCTATTAACTCGTCATGGCTGAGTGGGCGTCTTGTATTGTAAACACCATCCCAAAAAAAGCCAAATGCATAAATACATCTGTTCAAATCTGTGGGTGGTTTTATCATCCCAACTGCAGCCCTGGCAAATCTGTAGCACTGATTTTGATGGGATTATTTTTGATCTTATGTTCTTCAAATTATGTGTTTTATTATAAGCCCGATGCTTTAGTGGTGGGGAGGTTTCGCCGCTCGTTTTCCTGGCTCAACTTCGTCTTGGAAATAGCCCTCTAAATGTATAAAATTACAAATAATGGGGGCTTTTACGCTGTCTCGATCTTTGTTCAAATGCCAGAGTAAATCACGGAGAAATGGCCAACTGCCAGTGATCTTAAGCAGAGCACAAAATCAATATAACAAGCTTAAAATGCAACTTGACATAAGAACAGAAAACCGTGAAATAATCTTGGCCTATGCGAGAGCCGTGTGATCACCAACACAACTATTTCAAATGAAACAAAACGACAAATTGCGGATGATGAACAGAAGAATGGGGGACGCTGAATTTCGCCGAGCCGTGTTAAATAATGATCAAGTGAGAAGGTCCGTTTCTGAAAAGGAAGATTTCACAGCGGCCTTTGTTTGTCCGGCCTGGTGGGATGAATCTAGTATTAGTCAACGGCGAAGTTGCTTCTTCTCTCTCGCTCTGTCTCTCTGTCTTGTGATGCTTCAGGAAACACACTGATCAGCTACAATGTTTAGGTGGGCGGCATGTGTTAAAATTACACCCACAAGAATTTTAAGACCTTCAGTCACAAAGCAGAACAAAGCTCTGAAGGAAATGATCAACATTATTCACTTTTTATTCATGTTTTTGATCGCATTCTTGATATCCGTCCTCTAATTTTGGCTAGAGATGAATCATTTTACTTTACCTCACCAGAGGAGGTACAACCATACCAAACATTGCTCAGTATTTTTTTCCTGCTTTAAGATTTTTTTATTTTTTTTTTGCTCACTGAAAAGATGACAATACCCTTTACTTTTCCTCTAAGAGGAAAAAAAAACAACCCAAAAACCTTTTATTTACAGCTGCTGCCCCAGATTGTGATTTCATCTTACCAGAGGCAAGACCAAATTGTCAGACCACACAAGCGGTTACTGTGAATCTCCACAACGTATGCACACAAGTGTTTTCCACCAACCTTTACGTGGGGGCTGAAGGACCAGCCATAAAACACAAAAGGTGTTCGAGGACATCAAGGACAAAACAATCGACACACAACTGAAATCATGACACATGCAAACATGTGTAACAGAACAAAACTGAGCAGCAAAAAAATTGGAAAATATGTCAGTCAGAGAACATGGTCACCCAGGAAGACAGCAGTGATAGAGTTTAATTAACAATAATTGGCCCAGTCAGGATAAGGAAGTCAGAAAAGGTATTGTCCTGGAGACAGGAGTTTTAAGATCTAACAAACCAGAACCCTACAAATCTGAAGACGCTTGATGAGGTACCTCGGCCGAAACCAACAAGGTTGAAGCTATGAGTAAAGCAGGGGAATGAAACGGGCAATATAGACACTTTGTTATTGTTTGTGGTTTCTTATGCTTATGCTGTTTTCACGTGAGGCATTCAGAGTATTGTACTCGTACATTAGTATTATTCTGATTAACCTTTAAAAGAATCACATATTTCTTTCTGGCTTTTGTCACTGTCGGCTAAAATAACAAATAAATGTTAATCTTCACACTGAGTGGCTGCTGCAAAGACATTTTTAGGATAAACCGTTTTGATTCTAGATGGAAAAGATCATGAGTTGTCGTCTCATGTACCAGTCTTCTTTGTGAAGGGGAACATATCCACTCACTGCACTAAGCAGGCTGATCCATCGGCTAAAACCCAGACCCCAATAACATCTCCTAACCCTTCAAAGCTTCCAGCAGGGTCTACACTTTGCCACAGTCACCAACCAGAGTCAAAAAAGGGTTTGTCATTGTTTAATGAGACACCTGGAAACCCCAAGGAAGCACAACACCAGTCACAGATCCCCAACTGCAAACAACATCACCTGAAGGCCAAACACCACCGAGTCCACTCCATCCATCTCAGATTGATGGACTCCCCCCAAACCACACCAATGTGAACCCTCTTCAACCACAACCCGCTTCCCACAGCCCTGATAAAACCTCCGAACCCCCCTGAGGAAGATGTTGACCACCACCCAAGCCACACAGATTCAAGCAGTAAGACAACCAAGGCGACCCATCTGGACGGCCATGAAAGCGGTTCTGCTGTGCCAAAGATGAAAAGTCAGATGGGGATTTATTTAAATCGGTGCTTTCCACACTTGCAGGCTCTCTGGTACTAAGCTGTGATGAAATATGCCCTTTAAAATCATCAGCTCAAATCTCAGAAGACCTTTGGAGATACAACAGTGTCAATGTTATGCAGCATGGCTGACCTAGAGAATACTTGTAGCTAGGGGCAACACTGCAGCATTGTGAAGAGAACAGCAGAAGACATGAAGGCAGCAAGAAATGTTGGAGATGTGAGCTGAGGTGAAGGCATATTGACAGGGGAAGGTTATGCACTGCAAGATTTTTCTACAGAAAGCAAGTTGCATGAGAAAGGCTCTGGTAATAGAGGAAGTTGAATTATTTCCCACTGCCTTATGAAGTTAATGATTTTATGAAAGGATGCAGTAAAGGAAACATCAATTTAAATGTCTGAAGACATAACACCAGCAATGCAAATAGCCAAGGTTAAGGTTACAGGTTAAGTACAGATGTATTGTGCACAATCAGATGTAAAAAAAAAAAAAAATTATGGAAAGAATAATGTGCTTACTTTCTTCCAGTTAACACTTAAATGGGCATTACTAGTCAATAGAAAGTAAAAGGTAAATGGCTTTAAAAAATTTTAGAGACAAAAATCTGACACGTTTGGGGTACTCTTGTTTTCAGGCCCCTTTACTCTGATACACCTAAAGTAACCCAATAACCAAAGTGTGTGTTCATTAAACACTAAAATTGGATGAGGATAATTCAAGACTTAAAATAGAGACATTTTAAAAAGGAATAAAATAAGAGAATGAAGTTGTACATGTAGAAAATGTAGATTTTTAAGGTAAAGCTTCAAGGTCTCAGTGACAGTAGCACCAGACGAGAATAATTTTATGTGAAAACATGGCATAAATATATGTGAAACAGACATCTTGTTTTTCTTTCACCTGGCATAAAGTCTACATAATCAGTATAATTTGAAAAGAGCAACTTTGCAATAGCACATGGGGGCATTTCTTTCATTAAAAATAAGGTCTGTTTTTGCATAAAGGCTTTCCAGAAGTTGCCCTTTAGGTTTATGCTGCAGTAATCCAAGAATAAATCCACCTGGCCACACTAGGTGAAGAACACAGATGGGAAGTTTTATATGAGAAGTAGTATCAACATGATATAGTGCCTCTCCATAACAGGAAAATAGGTTTTATCTCAATGTGGCTCATATGCCATGTCCTTGATTATAACCTGATGGAAAGAAAGTTGCCTTGTTTAAAAAATTGTAAAATTGTTATTCAATAATAACATAGACACTGTGTGTGTGCATGAAATGTGAAAAGTCTGTAATTTCCTGCTCCCTAAACTGTCAGGAATGATGTGGTTGGTGGTGAGGAGATGACGCCGAGACCCAGGTAAGATGATGAGTGAGAAGAGTTTAATGATGATAATGCTCGGTACACAGTCCAGGAAAGGCAGCATGGCAGAAACAAGCACGCAGCTAAACGCCGGTAGCAACAGACTATACGGACTGAACGGGAGCAAGCACAAACCAGGACTTGGCAGTTCTACTGGAGAGTGCGGACTACATTAGACAAACAAAGACATATGTTTGACGTTAGACAAACTTAAGGATCCGACAAGGAACACAGACAAAGGGTGAGACTAAATACACTGGGAGGGTAATCACAGGAACGAGACACAGCTGGGATCAATCAACGGGGAGGACAGGACAGAAACAGGACTAAACACAGAAAATGTCAAAAATAAACACACAGAAACACAGAACATGACATAAACATGATTTTTGCCATGCATGTTGTGTTGACAGTATGTTCGGCAAAGGGAACTGAAGAAGCAGATGTACTGACAATGGTTAGCAACACAGCTGTAAAGCAGCAAAAACTATTTAAAGGAAATAAATTTGTGACATAATTAATAATAAAGAACTGGTGTAACATTGAGCTATTCCATTTGGACAACTTTTATTATGAACTATTTTCATTCTCCTGTTAGAAAGTACATCTCATCCTTGTGGACATTATAGGTTTTATTTTCAATCACCAGTTTCAGCGCAAGTTTCCTGAACATTTTAATGAGCTTTCAACGCCAATTACCAACGTACTGTGTATCAGTTAAAAGTTGGCTACCCACCCTTACAGTCCTTGGCAGGAACTCTGTCAATTTGTGAAAAAAAAGTAATAATAATAATAATAATAAACTGACAGGTTTTGATGGGTTCTGTGACGCGCACAAGAATCAAGGTTGAAGAGAGGAGATGCTGATCGATGCTGGGATGGACATCAAAGTAATAACTCAAAAAAAGAAAGCCATAACGCTCAAGAGACTCGTTTCCACCACCGTATGACAGAGCTATGAACCCACCGCTGGTATTTTATTTTCCATTGGCCTCAATTTGTCAAGAAGGATTGTGAGCATGTCAGGAGTTCCCTGCATAATTGCGGACAAGCTACCAGTGAAGAGAGATGCCCAAACCGTGGCCATGAAACTATTCTAATGCTGACACTACTTAAGGCAGAATAATCACTGCCAAGGAACTTTGTTTCCCTCCCCTCCCCCCCTTCTCTCTTCCTCTCTTCTCCCCTCTTTGCAAGATGCCTAAGGGGTTGGTGTGTCATGCCCAGCATAAATAGAAAGCTTTCCATCTGTCTGGTAAACAAGCTAGCAAAGCTGTCACCTCAGTTCACTTATTTTGAATCTTTTTCGTAGATGAGAAGATTCAAAGGCATCGCGCCACTGAAAATCATTTTATCTGATTGAGCTGTTGTGATCTGCTGTGGTTATTTCTGCACTGTGATGCTCGTAAGTGGCTGTACAAAAAGCCCTCTAGCTCACAAACATAAATCACACACACAAAAAGAAACACGTCTAATAATCAAATAACTCTTTAAATAAGTGTTAACTGCTTTAAGAGAGTAATTTGGTGCCAGAATTGTTTTTGAACACAGAAGGTCACGATAAGGTTATGGTTAGCTACAAGAAAATGTGCATTTTCCACACCAGATTTAACATAATTTACAGACTTAAAATTGCAAGAGATGACAATCTGTCATCATCTATGTCACTCTGAGTTAGGGGGGTCAGTCTCCGCATCAAATGAAGGAGGTCACTGTGTTACGTGAGGACTTGGTTCATCGAAGACGGAGACGCACAATGACATGCCAGCACCCCTACAGTGGCCTGGCATGACAACTACAGCGGATTTAAGGCGGCTTGGTGGTCACATCAAAACGGTGACGCAGTGTCGTTTAAGCATGAAACTTTTCCCGAATCAGCATCCGAAACACCTAACAAAAGCATGCAACATCTGTCGTCTCCTGGAAGATGTTCAAAGTCTCTCATACTCTGACAAACATAGTTCCTAATTACTTGAAAATATGTGTTGGCGGAACAGAAAACTTTTCATGTAATTGAGAAAATGAGGCAAATCGTTTATTGAAATACAAACTTACAGGAGAGTTAATGCCTTTGAGTCTTCAAAAGGTTTGTCTGAGGGAGTTGGAGGAAATGCAGATCGGAGCATGGACGTCAGCGTCTGGAAGTGTACAACTCTTCCTAATTTGCTGCCAAAGTCTGAGACTGTGTGTTTGTATTTGCAGCATGTCTGGGTGATGCAAAAAGTGCAGGGAGGTTAGCTGTTTGTGATATATATTTTCTTCTATGACAACCAAAGCCGGCGTATTCCTCAATACCTCTCTTGTACAAGCGTCCTCTCGACAGACTAGAGACTAAAGATTTACTGCTCAATGTAATAAGCAAGGCAGGTCTAGCCCAGCCTTCTGCCTTAATTTGTACACATGAGTCTTTATTATGTAAAGCATTAAAGCTTTACATAATAGGCACGACAATAGTGTCAAGAGTTTTGAGGAGCAACTTGGTTAAAAACACGGGGAGTTTCTGAAAGAGTTATAAAAATTTCAGCAGGGAGACCAGATTAATAGCACCCAGACAACCCATCATGGAATACTGGTTGGGTGGGCTGACCTGGATCATACCCACTTAAAAGAGTGACATGTAAGAAATATACTATGGTAACATGAGGCTCCACCACTTCCTCTCCTGTAACTAGCATAGATCTGTCATTTGGGTCACATACAGTGGAAATGTGTCTGCAAGGGACAGTTTTACGGATTAGAACAGCTATTTCCTGAGCCTTGTTAGAGGATGGAGGCTGGAAGATCTGATTAATCCAGCTTTCTTAGCCACTTTGCTCCTGAAGATTCCCTGCAAAAATACGATGTCTGCAGACAGAGATTTTAAATGACAAAATACTTTCACACACTCCTCAGGTCTATCCTGTGAAACGTGACTCAGTCTCCAGGAAGTCCAGCTGGTGAAAGTAGGATGCATCTTTAGCAAATATACTGAACATTCATAAAGGCATTGAAAAGGAAAATCAGAATAAATATTCCCCCCATCCCACTTCCGTAAAAGTGAGTGTTCAAAACACCACACATTTACTCAGAGACAGCCAGACCATAGAAGAGATTAATCAACAGTCCCAACATACTGTTTCCTCTGTAATAAAATACATTAACAATTGTGATCATGGGGAAATTTCGACCTGTGCAAATATACCTTCAAATATCCCAATGAGCCAGACGTTACACATTCATGACATAGCCTGAGCTAAAGCTGTAGCTTCTTTAGGAGTAGAGAATATCTTCTGTGAGTCAAAGTGGCCTGAAGCCAAGCCAGGAAAGCAAAGCTGACCCTTGTTTGAGCCTCTTTCAGACCTCCTGAAGTGCCGTCATCACCTCTGCTGGCAAGTCAGGAAAAATGTGTATTGACCTGCTTTTATAGCTCAGAAGGAACTGCTGATGGGCCAGCTCAGACTTTTTTTTTGTTTCGTCTGGAAGTGATGGAGCCGAGCAATCATAGCGAGTGGGTTCCCATCCATTGACTGAGTTCAAAGGCAATGAGCAACATCCACCTCGACTGACTTGAAAATGCCAGTGCAAAGCTGCTCGGACTGAAACTTTGTCACAAATTACATCAGGCTTCCACCGTAGATCTTCTCCAGGTCCATGGGATTTCTGAGCTAAAGTTTGTCAATTGCTCTTCTCAGGTCTATAGATATAATCTGGAGATATGTGGATTTGTTGAATTGGGTTTGTCCACAGTGGGATTTGAGGAACAACATCTGGATGTTTAAGGCATTTTTTTATTTCTCAGTTTTATTCAGAAATGTAATACGACTTAGAGATTTTTTTTCCCCATTCCTCCTCGTGTAACTTGTGTCACTGGCAGAAACATAATTAGGACTGCTGCACACAAAACATGCTTTTTTAACTTCTTGTATTTTCAAAGCAATATGCCTCTTAGTATTTTCACATTTCTGACATTTTTGTGATGGAGAGCCAGTGAAGGATTTTATCTAATTATTCTCCATGAAGGTAGTATTCGTGCATTAATATTCATAATTTGGCTTTATCAAATACAATTACCTGTAATTCAAAAGTTTTGAAAGACTTTTCTGTAATCAAAGTTTTCAATCCTAGGAGTTTTTGAATGAACTTTTTTTTTTCTGATTTTCAGCTGCCTGACCTCCACAGATTCTCCTTACTAAGATTTCTTAATTACATTACAAACTGAGATAATAGGCTCCTGAAACCACTTGGTATCTTTTTATAGCGTTACACTGATTTGTGGACATCAGTTACTTTAATTTTCAGACAGCAAAGGGACTAACTCAGAGCAGCTATTGATTAATGATAAAAGGTTTTAAGGGGGATTTATTAATAATTAAGCTGCGTTATTTATTTATCATTTTAAATTAGCTGTCGAGGAAAAAAAAGTGTTTTATAAAAGTGACTAGAAAGCAAATTTTTAATGAAAGATGCCGAAGAAAATTGCGGAGAGTACCATTTCTGACTCCAAAAGGTGCAAAAACATTATCCTACCCCTAAAAAATACATCTTAAAAATATACCAACGAAATAAATCCACTCTTGCTGCACTTTTTTAAAATGATACTTGAATGCATAAATAAATCCCAAACTAATATTATTTCCCACAAATACATTATAAAAGGACATTTCTGAAACAAAAAAGGTTAAATGGAAAAGAAAAAGTCAGACTTTGTTTTATACGTTAAATTTACAAAACTGAATTTTTATCCTGTGAAATTATATATTATTTCTTTAAATTCAACAACAAAAATTTCACCTGCACAAACTCACCTTCAAATATCTTCAGGGAGATGAGCTTAATTACTACTTAGGAAAGAAGGCACAGCTGTGAAGGGAGAGCAGAAGGCAGGCTGAGGGAGAGCGAGAAAGACATGACAGGGGAACACAGAGGAATGAACACTAGCAGGGGAGCTGGAAAACTTAAATCTAAATAACAATAACTAAACAAGGCTGATCTAATCAAAACAACTACTAAGGCAAAATACAGATAACAAAGCAACAAATCCAAAAACCTTTCAAAAATAAGCCGAGGTCCTGAAATGCTGCTCTTCCTCATTGTCTCTTCTCCTACTGTGATATTCACTATGCTACCTACAGTATATTCTTTTGTGACAAAATGTCAGCTGTACACAGATGGTCTTTGTTAGGACAAGATGTGAGCATATAATATTTTTAAAAGCTTTTCATTACCACTAACAGGCTTGAACAGTATTTCTGTTCAAGCCTGTTAGATAAGAAAAACCTAAAAACCTCTGAAATGTTGGCAGTTAAAGTTGCAGTGCATCAGAATCAAATTAATGTGGTCAGAAACATCGTCTTTCTCCTTTATTAGATGATTGCTAAATTGAAAATTATTCCAACACTGAACAGATTTCCAACTGAGAAGTGAGTCAGCTTTGATTGGCCTATTTATGCATCGTCTTGCTGTAATTCTTCTCCATAAATGAGTGAATAATTTTTCAAAAGGAAAGAAATTATATGAATTTTTATGATTATTAGCAATTATAGACATGTATGTTGTGCCTGCTCTGCCACTGAGCAATGTGGTGCGCCTTGCTTTGATCATACATTGGTAAGTGAAGAGAAAAAATTAAGTAATGCACGAGAATAAAGAGATGGATTTATGAGAGAAAATCATAGAAAAACCTATTTATAGGTTCCTTATCTTTGCAAAATACATGGGACATAAGACAAAAATCTGGGTAAAAACTGTTGTGATACTATTTGTGTATATGTTTCATCAAAGTCAGTCAAAATGTTGAAATAATTGATGACTTACAATACCTGGGCTCAACCATAAATAGTTACAGACAGAACACCAGAGAAGTGAAGAAAATGCAAAGAGGATGAAGAATGTAAGGTTTCCAAATTAGTGAGACCTGCTATGAAGTATCGTTTGAAGATTGGACTCCAGCAAAGACAAGTGAGTTAAAGACGTTGAGCTTTTTTATGGCAGTGACTGAAATGCACAGGAGTAGAGATGAGCACATCAGGACAGCTCCACGTTGAGCGGTTTGGAGACAAAGTTTGAGAGAGTTTGGGTTATAGTTCATGAGTCTTCATTTTCTCTACCTTCCTGGAAGGAGGAGAAGAAGAAAGCAAGAGAAAAGGTTAATGGATGAGTGAAGGGACAGAAGACGGTGCAAGGGATAGGCGGTGATGGATGCAGTTAGCATTCACAGTACAACTCAAATAAAAGTACAATCTGCACTCACACAGTCAGAAACAGAAACACAGACACCTCTGGCGTGCCGTCAGATCAGTTTACAGCTTCGTAAACAAGTTGTAAAGCAGCGGTGATGGCAACAACAAGAGCTGTAAAAACCAGTGGCTTTGTTGATCCCTCCACCAGTGGAAAATAGCTGCAGATATTAAACGTTTCTTTTTGCATAACTGATTAGCCAAAGTCATCTCTCACTGTTTCTGCAGGGAACGACATTTCAGATCGTTTCTGCGAGAGTGTGATATGAATTTTTAAAGCTTCTCCATCAATGTGTCACACCGAGAGACCAAAGCACCGAAATCATATTTCTTACTTTGGGCGTAACAATCTGATAATGTAAAGAGGGACTGATTTAATGCTGTTTGTTGGAGAAAAGCAGCACATTGTGCATTTTCTCACAATGCAAGTAATTATTTTTTTTTGTTATTATTATTTTATATTTTTCTCAAAATCAAATCTTTTTCTCATTAGAGTGGCTATGTTGGAAAGACACAATATTGCGTAACCATGGGACAATTTCAGACTGTTTTGAATAAAAGCCATTGTCTTATATCTGATTTTAGGGGAAAAGAAAAAAAAATAACTTTATACGGAGTCATTTTATTGAGTTAAGCCACATGAACAAACAAATAAGGCAGGAATCATTGGTATTGGTCTTTCTTTCAACAAGAAGAAAGAAACGGATTATTTCTACTTTGATGACTTCACTTTTATGAGCTTTAGATGCTGCACACAAAGACTTTAATAAAGATAAATGAGGGCAGATACTTAAAAATTTTATGCAACTGGAAAAAAAGCATGTTCAGTTCATGAAAGAAAAACACTAAGGTCAAAGAGTTATGCATTTGTGGTTAGTAAACAACAAGCAAAAGTTATGCGATGTCTTGCGAAGGTATTCATACCCTTGAAACATTTCCACATTTTGCCATGTTAAAATTACATATTTTAATGAATTGAAATGGAATTTCAATTCGTTATTTTGTTCACGCTATAATAAATATGAATAGTTCCTGTAACAACTAAAATAAATTATGAATGAAAAAGGGCAGAAAGAAATACAAATGTAAATCTGTCCCTTATTCGTATTTTTATCTTGAAATAAGTAAAATTACAGCATCAGCTTATTCAATGCCATATTACTTCAACATACAGATTTCCAAATATCTTTTAAAGAGATTTAGATTGTTTTATCTCACAGTCAAGACTGTTCCATAAATGAACACCTTTAATCGAAATGCAACTTTCCATCATCTAAATCGAAATCTTTTGAAAATCTCACTTCCTTTAAAGTTTTATTTGCTTTCTGTTTATAGAGATCTGTTTTGAATATAAAAAAAAAAAAAAAAACGATTGAAAAACATTTTAAACTATTGCTCTCTATCGATTCATGAAGTTTCTAATAAAGTGAAATTTATATAAAGGAACAGCACAAAGTAGCTCATGATTGACAAATGCATGCCTTTTACAAATATTTATTTGGGAAACAATGTATTCACTTCCTTCTGTTTCACAGAGTCAATCCGGGAAGAAAGCCTGTCAGACACTTCTGAAGACTTGAGACTGATGGAGCTCTGAACATAACAGAAGAGCTACAGTGAAATGAATCAGAGAGCCAAGTCAAAGTCCGCACCTTAATTGCCTCGGTACCGAATGAAAACCCACGATGGACGTTTTATACTTGAACCAATAAGTAAACTTGGAAACCGTATATTATTTAGTTTCAACTTAGGACTACAATGTGTTGGTGTGAAATCCCAATAAAACACATTTAGGTTTGTGATTGCAACGTGACGAAATGTACAAAACGTTACAGGGGATACATACTTTTGAAAGGACGTCTATTTTACTATGTTTTGTTGCTACGAACACTGACATTTATTTATCCATTGACTTTTCATAAGGAAGAAATCACTTTTTGAGAGCAGACATTAGTGGTTCAGACTGTAAGTGTCCTGCTTTACAGTCCAGTGTATCAGCCATCATCTGTGTGTTGATGTAAGTTAGTAGCTGCGTTTCCATTTACCACATAATTGCACAATTTGACATTTCGAAAATACATTTACTTAATAGAAACACACCAAAAAAAAAACAAACAAGTTATTCAATAAAAGGATGACACTAGGTTTAGGTGGGCTTCTTTGTCAAAATTAGGTTATTCCACAAAACTGCAACTGCATCACATGATCAATGACGATGGTTTGCCACTGAACCATGAAGACGACGACAACAGGAAGCAGTTGGAAGATGAAGGCGCTGCGAGATTTTTTTAATGACTTACTGGATGAACAAATTTATTCACAAGTAGTTTTAATTGCGCTTCTTACGTAATGGAAACACCACAACTGTGAAAATGTCTGTCTTAGACATTAGCGGAATATTAAATCTATGCATGCATTTGTAATGGACACTCTGGAATAAAGCAGGAATAAAACATCTGATTCTCTTAGTGCCAGAAACTGACTCCAGTTTTAAACTAAAGCTCTGTATACATGTCATTGTTGTTTTTCTTTCTTTTTGTTTTGTTTTTTTTCCAACCACTTCTCCAAATGGCAAAGAGGTTCTTGGTCGTTTCACTCTGAATGCAGAATAAGTTGACTGAATTTATGGAGCAATTTGCTTTGATCTTGCTGTGCTGTCCCCATTTTACAGGAAGCACCTGCCTCAAACGCATTTGCAAAGATTAGAAGTGAGCTTGTTATCTTTCCGCTCCACGTTTGTGTCTTTTTACAGGACCGGAATTTCAATGCAGGACCAGACACTGCAAAGCTGTTTCCGGAAGAACAGGCACTTGTCGTTTCGCCGTCGAAGTGTTGCTCAACCGCAAACGAAGTGCGTCGACTGTTACGAGTTGTTTGGAGACACGCAGGCCTGCAGGAGTATTAATAATCTGGGCTGTATAGCATCGCGATAAACAACTGAAATGTACTTTTTTTTTCTTTCAAGTACATTCCTTTCAAGCTCACAATATCCGTGAAAACATTTCTCTGCACAAGATAATTACTCAAGAGTTTAAAATATGTCTTTTTGATGTGCAGCATAAATAAATCCCAAACCAAATTTTCAGCGAGGCAGCTCGTGATCTAATCGCAAGGGAGAGGCGATAGCAAAAATTGATTCGACAGTATCTTCACTGCAACAAAAACTGCTCTCTTGGCAGCCAAAACTGTGAGGGAATCATCTTTTGCCCTCAAAATAATACAGCCGTCTGTGGCCGTGAGCTGTGCTTGCTCCAAGCAAGTTTTCAAGTGTGCGGTGATGTTTCATGGAGATAGTTTGACAGTTTAATCTAGTTACACATGTAGTTTCTGCCCATTTCATGTTCGCTGTCATTTGCCATTATATACTCACCAGTCACTTTATAAGGTGTGCCTTGCTAGTACTGGGATGGGCCTCCGCTTTTCCTTTCAGAGTTGCATTCATTCTTTGTGGCATAGATTCAACAAGATGTTGGAAATGTTTTGAAGAGAATATGGCCCATATAGTGGTTGCATAAGAAATATCTCCTGTGCCACTGCATCCCATAGATGCTTTTATGTATTGAGGTCTAGTGACTGTGGAGGACAGGGGAGTGTGATGAACGCACTGTCACTAAATCAGAGATGATTTGCTGGAAGTAGGCCACAGAAGTCGGGTACACTGCGGCCATAAAGGGATCGACACAGTCATTAGCTGTACTTTGGTAGACTGTGGCATTTCAAGTGATGTTTAGTTTGTCCAAAGAGCTGAAAGTCAGTCAGAAATTATTCCCTTCAACTTAATTGTTGATACAAGGTAGAATGTATTATTTTCATGCTTTATGCCAAATTCTGTCTCTTCTTTCTGATTGCTGCACCTGAAGCAACATCTATCCGACCTGTTGTCCTGTTTTGGTTAGCTTGCGCAAACTGTTGCATCAGTTTTCGGTTCTTAAGCGGCTGGAATGGCACTGACCTCCTTTATTTAATCCTGAAACATGAGCCTTTCCTTTTTGCCCAAACAACTGTTTTTAATAGCCTGGCCACTGCCTTCCTACACCGTTCCGCTAGATTCAAATCTTACTTCACAACAAGTCTGGGTTTTTCCCCCCATTCATTTGAATTCCTCTGACAGAATTCATACCAGGTCAATTAGCGAACAGAAGAAGTCATGAACAAGGACGAAGATTTTTTTGTGCTCTTTTTTGAATTGTAGTTTTCTTGTAGTGTAACAATGACAGGAGAAGAAATGGACCAGGCTGTTTAGTCTGTGTTGGCCAGGCTTCCAAATATTGAATTAACTTTAACAGCCGCCTCATTCAGCTTGGCTATCTTCACAATGACTCAACCTTTATAGCGTTGCACTGGCCATTATATACGTCGCCGGCAAATGTTAGCAGTTGGGTAAAATTTGAAACTTCAACAGTGTCCACACCTCCAGGAACGATTGTGGATGGAGGGCTAACACCGTCTGAACGAAGCAAAACGTAGAACCAGGGGATGGTGCTTAGTAGACTAGTTGTTCAGGAAGTACCACTGAAATTCTTTTCTTCTCCATCCAGATACTCTGTTTATACTTCAGCGAGTTCTCTTTGACACAAAAAGATGCTGAAAAGAGTCACTGCCATGTGACTGGCTGATTTGTTGTTTGTGTTAAGTAATTAAAAGGATATGGCTAATAAAGTGGATAGTGAGTGTTCAATAATCTTACAGAACTGAAGTTTTACTTGAATGACTAGGCCCCTATAGGGGAGGCTGCAATTACACCCACATGGGAAGAGACGTGGTGGATTTAGGTGTAACTACAGCAACGACATGACAAGGAAAGAAATAAATGACTAAACTGGGTCTTCCTTTATGGCACCTGAGAGACATTGAGTTCATGTAGTTTCAGTTCACATTAATGGCATTTTTTCAATAAAGAAAACCATTCAACAATATTGTCTAAAAAAAATCAGTTGTGTTTTTTAGAGAAATGATCTAATAGCTAAATTAAGAATTACTTTTTGTTAAATCTTAGAATCTTGCAAATGCAGCTAATCTTTGCAAGAGAGCAAAGATTATTTGCAAGTGAAAGGTGTGCACTGCTACAACAACACATTAGATGTAAAAATAAAAATGTTCAGAATGTTCTGTGAATCTTTATGGTTCAAATTTACAACTATGAATTGGCTCAGAGCTTTCCTAAGCATTTATATGCTATTTATTTGTATAACCTTGTGATTGCACACTCTTTAGTATTTATTTCCTGAAAGTGCAATGCATCTTTTTGTGCTACAGTAATAATATTTTTTATTATAATTTTTCCCCACTCTGCATTTCACAGTTGCTTGAAGCTAAGCAGCAAGGTGTATCTAGACTTTTTGTTCCTATATGGGGGCAAAACAGAGGCACAAATGTTATGAGGGTGAAATTTGCAATTTCATGTAAATGCACTGCAGTCTTTCATCACAATGAAACAGTCAGCCAAAACCTGAATAACAAAACTATGTATTTAACCAAACAAAACACATAGATCAGTTTAGTATGCAAAAACTATGCAGTAGTTGCACAATTAGTTTGTTTAGCTTAGCATAGCTTAACTGTAGGTGATGTTTTTTTAGCTGCGTTATGCAAAATCTATTCCACTTTCTTATCAACTAAGTGAAAGTTATCGAACCATTAAAGACAAACCTTATTTTGGGTGGCAGTCTGAGGCTGCTTTTACTTTTTATTATGATTAAACATCCTGTACTTCAATCTGCCAATGGACACTAGAAATGGAAATTAGGCTCTTGGCTATAATCTTCTGTTTTTGCATGCAAATGTTTTTAAAAATGTCCCATTAAAAAAAAAAAAAAACTTGAAACAACAACAAAAAAAATCTAATGTCAGTTGTAAAACAACAAAAGGAGCATTTCTGTCCTCTACTGACGTGGAGTGTGGACAAAACGCTAATCTATGTACAGTACGACATGAACAAAATGATTTACAACCCTATTATGGGTGGCCAATCAGATTTCAAAGGTAGGTGGTGGTCTACCTTAAATGCGGGTTAATTTGATCATTTTGGCTGATTTATAGCGTTCTCTAAAATCGTTTGCACGGTAAATTTGTTCTCCCTTTGAGGTTTAAAGAGTTTCCTACTGCATAATACCTCCAAGGGCTTTGTTTTACAATGTAGAATGGCAAAGTGATGCAACAGGTCTGTGCGATTTACAGCTCAATTTCTCAGTCTAACATAGGCTCAATAAAGTTTCATTACAAGTCCATTCTTCAAGGCTTTATGTGCAAGTTTCTATTTGTAACATGAGGAACTTACTCCCTAATGAGTTTTTTCAGGCCACAACAAATCATTGCACAATTACACATTTTGAGCTAGTCAGCATGTAGTTTTGTTGCATTATCTAATCACAGCATGCATCCTTCATATATATA
>NW_015112617.1:269616-281304 GCF_001443285.1 Poecilia latipinna | reverse complement strand
AGCGGTGCACAGGTTGGTGTGTCGGGTTTTGCAGTCTCGGGCAACTGTGTGGTCTACACCACTAGCTCGTTTATTTAGATTATTTTTAGGGTTATTTGTTTAGCTTTCTGACCATTATATTCATCCGGGTGAGTGTTGGTAGTTGGTAGAGCTGATCGCTCCAGAAGCCATATTTTCAATATGGCCAAATATAGCCAAACTCAGCCACGTGTTTGTTTTTTAAATGTCATATTAGTTTCGTTGTGTTGGTGCATTTTGACTTGCTTCACCAATGAGGTAATTCTCTGTCGCAACACGAAAACTTCCCCGTTCACCCTTAGCGTTAAAGTTTCTCACCACAGAGGGGATAAGCAGGCTGCGGAGTGAGATACAGGTGATCAGTTTGTGTGATCGGCAACACGAACAGTGATTGGCGATCACTGATCATACACTTTGTCAGGGAAATCGGCTGATAATGATTGGTGGCTGATTGATCAGCACACTTCTGAAAACTACCAACACTAACAATAACAAATGCTCGCCATAGTTTAATGAATCAATACGTTTGTCTTTTTTTTCTTTTTTTATGGAATTACTTTAAAAATTTCACTTTTAGTTGATACTTTGATTTGATTTACCTTTGTAAAAATACTTCTGCAGTACAAAAATACTGTTAACTGTTATGATTGGGGCTAATCAAGATTGGATGGAGTCCGATTTTAGCCACATGCTCAGGTTTGGTGCCAAATATACCAAGAGTCTCAGGTTATACTGTCACAAGATAGTGACAGTTTTAAGAAATGTGTATATAAAATAAAAATATTTTTATAAAAACTACCAGCTGCATCTTGGAGATGGTTCTGTAGCAATTTGGGTTAGGACAAACTTGAAAAGTTTGATTTATTTAGTGTAGTTCCGTCTCTACATCTGAAAACTGCAAAAAATCTTTGATGTAGGCAAATAGCATATTGTTGTGGTGAATATCTTTTTTACTGTTCTTTTACAATACTGATTTTTATTTGGTCATGTGAGGGGTTTGGAAATTGTAAAACATAAAAATATAGCCTTCATAGACTTTTTTATACTTTAAAACAAGTTTTATGCAAGACTTTGTTAATGGTTTAGAAGACTAAATATGTAGCAGATGAAAGCATAATCCAGTTAAGATCAAAGTTTGGTGAGCTCCATTATATTATATTTTACTTAATATGAAATATCTGTTCATCACTTAATGTATTTTACTATTGTCTATTAAGACAACTCAATGCATTACAGAATTGTTGCAGTCCCAGTTTTGATGTAAATTAAAGACATTTTATTACTGTAATGGTGCACTTAAATCAAAAAGAACATAAACATCATAATTCTGCAATCACTCAGTTTTCCAGATTTGCACCAATCCACTCCACTGATGTTGATGATATCTTGCTAGTTCCTGCAATGTTTTAAGAGTGCATAAGCCAGGCTATAGGCATAGGGTTTGTAGATCTCATTTGATTTTCACTGCTGATAGTTGAGGCGGCAATTTATGCCAGCGCTCATTCAAGTAGATGGAGATCAAAGAACCTTGTTCTACTCCTCCTCCTCTGCCTCGCATCTCTGATTTCATCAGATCCACAACAACATCTATTACAGAGGTCTTCTGATTCACCCACTTAATTGGTAAGGTCACAGTTCATTTCTGCAGAGAATATCTGCGCAAAGAAAATCATAAGTTTAACAGCAGCCCTTCACAAAATCTGCATGTATTTACATGTTTATAAAGCAATTCCCCAATCAAACGCGATTATGTTAGTGGAAAGCTGCGGTGTGGCATTCAGCGTAGCTGGGTAACAGCTATCATTTTACGGAGGTAAACATGTGCTTCCATTAGTTTATTCAGAAACAACCAGGTACGGGCTTGTTTGTTCAGCTGGTATGGAGGATAATATAAAATATCAGTTTGGTTAACACCTTGTGGGCAACAATTCCCTTAAGGCAATAATGACAAGATACTGAACTCAAACACCATTATTGCATCTTTATGCCTGTGAAAACACATTATGGCCATGTTGGTATACCCATAAACAATAGTAATTTATTCTAAGATAAGGTTAACACCTTATTTAATAGTATTTATGTTGCTTGATCATTAGAAAAAACGTTCTGAAAGTTTGGTATTCATATTTGCAGGATTTAGTTCAGTAGTGAAATACATTAAGGGTAATTAAAATAACTATATTATAAAGAGCATGTATTATTTTAATAACACTTTAATTGGATTCACCCTTAAAGCTCAAGACCTTTATATTAATTTCCATATTTGAAAACTAATATATGCACAAATATTAAAGACAAATTGTGATGAAATCTGTAGGTAAGAAAACGTATTCTGGCAGCATTTGGGTCGACTCTCTGCCGTAGTTCTCCCCTGTAGTGTTACTGTGATATGGACGGACAAGCATCAACACTCCTTGTTAAACACGATGGTTAAACAACTAAAAGTCTCACTTTGACACATTAGTAGTTTACGTGTTATCTGCACAAGAACGTAGCTGTCAATTCTTCCAAAAATACCATCTCTCATCACTCCAACTTGATTAGTCCATCTTTGTTTAGATTTCTATAGTTTGATCCTAAAAGTCCACTTTAAGCCAGTTATCTGGTGTTTGGAATGGAATTGATTTAGATTCAGATGCAGCTACTCATACTTTTTTTTTTTGCATAAACAGAGAATCATTTGTAAAAGCGCTTATTGATTTAATGTGACGACTTAATTCATGGAAGTGAGCTAATGTTTAATATTGACCAAGGACACACAACTTTTATGGAAAACTTGATACAATTTGTCTTCCTTAGTGATCTGGCGGCAACTAATTCATACAAGGGTCATTGTAGATAAAGACAAAAAAATAGGAGTAACTTTCTACCAAAAAAACTCAGAAACTGAGATTAATCTTAGAAATATTCTATAAGAAATTCATAAAAGTTTTTTCAAGAAAATTTCTAAGATTAATATCAAAATATTTTTTTTTTTGGATAAAGTTATTCCTAATACGGGATCATTATATTAGGGCCAGTAACTTACTGCTCAAGTATAATTTTGTTGCCATGGCATGAAATGTGTTGGTAATTCATGTGTCATCTTTGGTTTCTTCCTTTCCCTAAATCCAGTTGTCCAACACAGAGACTCTTTTTGGAGGGTAATCAGAAATCTCTTGCCTTTCACCTCCCTAATTTAATGTACCTCTGATTTTTCCTTCGTTAGCTGCCTGGGAAAAGTAGAAGTGCTCATTCAATTCTTTTTCTATTTTACCAACAAGTGGTTACACCTTCGATCAACATTTGAAAGGTACATTTATTAAAGAAAATCTGTTTACTGTTCAAAGAAATTGCTATTCTGTAGGCCCAGACCAAGTTTTACTTTCCATAGTTGTATCTTTGGATAGACTGGAGAACCACCCGAGGGTCACCCTGCCTCTCACTCAATGACCAGTGGAGATGGGCACCAGCTCTGCAACGACAAATAGGTATAGAAAACAGATGAGTGGATATTTCTGCTTTAGAGAGGCATTTTTTTTGTACGAGAAAAGTTTGTTTAAAAAGTACTTGCCTGCTTTTGAAAACAAAGGAAAAGTTAATTGAGACGCATTTGTGTTTCGTGTGTTGCAGAGTTTTAATTTTTCTCCCTCTAAACTATAATGAAGTTTGCTTTTGAAACGAGGCTTTTAAGGCACCAAAACAACGTTACAAAGGCTTTGTGATGATGCATGCAGCACTCGGCTCTATCAGCAACAAACAGGACTTCAGTTTTCTCCTTTTTATCCTTGAGATTTGCAGTGTGGTGTAAGTGCATCAAGCCAGCTGCGTTATTCCATCAGGAAATCATGCAGGATTACTGTGACGAATGTCATACCTTGTTGTAAGAAAAAAAGAGCAAACAAACATTCACACAATAACCGTTTAGCAAATAATCCAGGTTAAATTTGCAATCTGTCTGTTACTCTTCAAGAGTTTATATGACTTTTTATTGGCAGAACTGATAAAAAAATCTAATTTCTTACCAGACTACATGGCTACAAAGAGTTTCAGAGGACATCAGGTACGTTGCTTTGAACCACCAAACTCTGAGGTAATGCAAAAAACAGTAATGAGGGCAGACAGAGCAGCGTTGGTACCTGAAATCCTTTCAGACACGACGATCTCCCGGTTTGCTTTGATGATTTCCAATTTTTTTTTTTTTTTTTTGAAAAATGCTCACCAACAGACACGAAGTTCACTCACTTATAGCAGGGAGGAAAGGCACTTTGATGTTACATCTGATAAAAAGCGACACAGGAAAGACGGTGCGACTACAAAAGCGGCTCTTTTTTTTTTTTTTGGAAAACAATGTAAAATATGTTTTGATGTTTCGGTGAAGAAAGCTAATAAACTTACAGAACTCTGTCTTCCTCTGGAGTTTTATTATCGCGTTTGACCAGGTTGAAATTGGAAATGTTAAGCCCCAAGCTGACAACAAAATACAGGACAAGTTATTTTGATGTTGCTTCCTATTTTGCACACATCTCTGAACATGAATGTGGTTCGACACAGTTTATTGTCCAGCTTTGCTCTGCTAGAGAAAGTGCATCCTCAGCACTTTCTGTTGCCTGGCCATTTATGAGAAATCTTAAAACTGTTTTGCAGGCGCTGGCCGGCATGAGATAAAATAAATAAATAAATAAATACAATTCTTGGAAGCTGTGCATTGCATAACAATTTGGAAGTTACAAAACAGTGAATTAAAAATAAAAGCAAACTGTCTCTAAAAGAACAGAGAAAGGTATGGTGAAATAAAGATAAACGTTATAAAATAAAGCTTCAACAGTCTGTTAAATGATGAGGAGAGAACATAGAGCAAATATGCAATGCCCAAATATCCAGTTTACCCACTTGAATTCACAGACAGTAAAGATGTGCAAGGGAAAAGTTCCTGCTCAAAAAATACAGATAAATAAAAATAGGGTCTGTACCGGGCTTTTATTAGGATTTGGCTTTTCCTGGACCTCATTTACAGACTTTTCTTCAAGACTTCCCACACTGACTCCCAGATTTTCTTGCCTTCTATCCAAGTACATTGGTGGTGATGTTAAAATAATTTCTTAATGCAAAGTGGATCCCACAATTACTGGCATCCATATAAACCGCTGTGAAAAAACTCCCTACACTTTTTAATGCTGATCAGTGTTTCAGCTTTGAAAACGTAATCCATGACTTCATTCATCTTAGTCCAAAAGTGGAAAAGACAAGAGAACATACTATTCAATTATGATTTAATCTTCACTTATCCGATCACTTTAACTGTGCTTATAGGTCTCACAATAAATTTTGCTGGACGATAAATTGTCCCAAAGGTTATTGCGGTAAACAAAGTAATAATATATGTTGAAGTAAAATGAAGGGAATGGCATAATAGTGCAAGAACACATTGTCAAAGATGAATAAGTTTTAAATCCTAATGAACGTTTAACACTGGACCTGGAAGACATTTTTTAAAGTACGCAAAATAAATAAAAACAGAAAAAGCCAGTGAATTAAGTCCATGTAAACCAAAGAAAGTTGCTAGTTCAGACCAAAGCAGCAGACTGAAGACTTCTGTCATCTAGTTTTTAGCAGAAACAGAGAGAAAAGGAAAAAAAAACAATAAATTGAGTTTGTTTTAATTTATGCCACTAACTGATTTATTGATTATTGTGACGTGACAGGCCTACATTCTAAATCAAAACTCGAAACAACAATTTAGTAGTTTAAAACGACAAGCAGAGCTGGATCTTTACACAAACACACAGTGAGGAGAATCTAAGGGGAGATAAAACAGTTAGATGATTTCAGCAAGCCAAAAATACATTATGTCCTACCAAAAACAACAGCAAATGGGATAAAATTACTAAACCCTTAAGTGCTCTCATGCATTGAGCTTTGGGGAGGATCTGTGAAAGTACAAGTCAGTTTTTCTTCAACGGTTACTGAGAGTCTTATTAGAAATCATCCCATCAGGAGCTCAAACTCTGGTGGCCTCTGTGGGAAAATAATTCATCTCTGAATGTTTCAGCAGAATAAAGATCCAACACATGCAGCCCACCACAGAACTGATTCAGCAGACACAAAATCAAACTTTCCTCCTCCACCATCTCAGTCCCCAGAAATAAATCATATAAAAGAGGTTTTATTAAAATCAATTGTTTCTGGCAATTCTCAGCATGACTTTCCTGCGCCGCAATAAGCGATGCATTTACAATTCATGCCCATTTGCAAGAGGTGTTGATGAGTGCCAGGGCTGCAGTCCTGCAGGTAGATCCTTTATTTTCCCCCTTTTTCATAACGGTTTCACCCTGCTGCTAGGCAAAATCAATGTGTGCTTAGTTTATACTTTAAAAAACATTTTCAGACCTTGTGAACTTAAAACACTCAAGAGCCACAGCTGTGATGTGCGCGGAGTACGTGAGGCTTTTGTAAGCAGCCTTTAAGATGCAGAGGAGAGCACGGTAACAAGGAACATGGAGGGGTACTCTGTGATGAGAGATTAGAGGCTTAGCAAGGTATGATGAGTCTAAATTTAGATTTTTAATGCCATAAAGACAACTCTCTGAAGGTGGCTGGGTCACCATAGCACCTAATGCTGAGCACACAAAAGCGCCGAAGGAGGCTTAGATTGAAGTTTTTTACCAATCTGACTGAAAAAGAGCCGCACCTGGGGTTTTTAAATGATATTCCACAAAGAAAAATTGCATAGAAGCAACATCTAGAACAGAGATGTTAAATTAACCAAGCAATTCAAATTTATTTGCTGAATCAACCCTACTGATTTAAAAGAGAAACACAGAAAGATCTCTGTTACATTTGCATTTTGAACATCCAAATATGATCAAACGCCAAACATAATCATCAGCAAGATATTACTTAAAGCCAAGGGTATCCATAGGGACAAAAGTGGAGTGGAAGGGAGCACTTTCCAATTTAAATGCACTTGATATGAATAACTTTGAGGTTGCTGTCAGAAAATCTAATGGAAATTAAATCAATAATTCTAGCCAGGGAGAGGGCGGGGGGGAAGCCTTTAAATGTGAAGAGTATACAAGCAGTTCAAACGTTTTAAACTCGAATCATTACAGAAGATTAAATTTTACATTTAATATAAGGGAGGGGCATACTATAGGGAAGGAAAAAGACCCTTGGTTCACTACTGAAGAAATATGTGTGTCTGTAGAGACGGAGTCAGCAGAACAAGTGAAGAAAAAAAACAAAAAACCAGGCCATCAGTTTGCTTAAGGCCTCTTACATCTAACGATACCTTCCGATTTTCAGAATGCAGTTCTGTTGCAAGTCAACTTCAAAGTTAAACACTGCTATTCCTGTGACTTGGATGTGAGAGGTCAAAGCATTTCGGTGCTAAAAGCAACTTGTGTTCCGTATTTTAAGAGAAAATGAGCTGATGATTCTTTATGCATTATTTTAAAGCGAAGTAGACACAAACACTGGCGAAACATGAACCCTAATATCAGTAGTTCTTAATATTGTACCCTGGCCTAGTAAAAACCTGCACATTGTTCTATGCTTCGCTTCGTACAGATGGTGTGGAGTCGAGGTTATTGAGAAACGATTGCTTCCTGGAGGCGGAGACTCTGTTGGCGTCTTAAACTTTACCCACTCTCTAATGTTTGACCTTGACGTATGTAAAGGGCCAATTTGATGCTATGAAGCTCACTGAAAATTGCATGCTTTGTTAAAAAAAAAAAAAAAAAAAAAAAAAAACAGCTCTATTGTGAAGAGAGAAGTACGTAGCTGATGAAGACGGCTGTTTGTTTATTCAATATTTGGAAGCATATCCAATACGGACTGAACGGCTTTGTTCACTTTCACTGCTGCCATGGACGTTTATTGAATTTATCGTTTCATTTATCGTGGTAAATTTCTTAGGATAAGGATTTTGATTTATTTGGTAAATTTAAATTAATTATGTTTTTTTAAGTAAAGTGTCAGGATGATTTTTTTTTTTTTATATTATTTTTCATGTTTGTTGAGTGCATCAGAAATGACTAAATGCAGGTAGTCTGACACAAATCACACTTTGTGTTTTCAAGAGCAGTATTTGTGTTTGTGAGGCTATGATTGCTGTATCTATAATTTTAACAGTAGTGGCATTAACAATACCAATACCGATACAAATACCTTTAAGTTTTATATATCAAATATATAAATGTATATTTCTACTAAATAAAGTGCAAAAAATTATAATTTGAGAGCAAATTAAAGCAATATTTTGAGGTAGATTTGAGAAATATAAAAAAAATGAAACCAATTTTCAAGAGGGAATCTGTAACTAAAGTATCGATCGCATCATATCAGCATTGATCCAATATTGATACCAACTTGGCATTGATATTATCGATATTTTTGGATCAATCTGCCCACCTCTAGTGCCAGCATCATATTCAGTTTTCTTCAGCATGGACAGGAAAGATGGATAGAATATCAGTGAAGACAGGTAGAGAATCCAAAGCCCACCACACTTTTTCTTAGGAGTGTTTGATGATTTAAAGTAGTATTTAACTTTAAATCCAAAGTAACATCTTGGTTATTTTCTTAAATAATCCATGGCCTCAGAATTACATCATGTCATGCTGCTTCACCAAACAAAGAAAAAAAAAAAAGACATGGCTACTTTAAACTATTCATAGTAAATGCCTCAAGTGCATTGAGTTATTCACAGAGACAGCAATAATCCAAGACAATAAGGTAAAAATAAGCTTTAAATATAACAAGAATCAAACAGGCAAACAAAAGCAAAAATCATTACAGATCAGGTGCTTTGAATTCAGAAAGAATTACCAAAATTTGACCCAAGGTGTTTCTCAGTACTCGTATAGAAATCTCATAAGCAGCTCAACCTGCTGCTCAGTCTGTTCAGATGTCAGATTTTGGCTGCAGGCCACGGGATAAGAAATAGGCAGTGCAGTGCTGGGTTTTTTCCCCTCTCACACATAGCGAGATCTTTATTCCTCTGGTTTGTATCAGATAAATTATATATTACAGTAATAAAATACAAAGAAAGTGAGCTTAAATTTTATTTTGACCACACTGAAAATAATATTTCTACTTCTACATAGCTGTAGTATGATACTGTGCCAATTAAAAATCTTAGAATGAAACATTTTAGACTAATGTATTGTGTGTTGTTGAGCAATTTCTAGAAAGATTTAAATTACCATAACCATCCCAGCTGTAAATAAGAGTTTGAGGTTTTACTTGAAGATGGTAAAAATAATTATTGAAATATGATATATGACTTAATTGGTCTGGCCAGGTGCTCCCAATGAGGCTGGCAAGCTCTGCCAAACAGGAGAGAACTGTCCCCACTGTCAAAACAAACATGGAAAGATAAGAGAGCATCAAACATAATGTGCAAGTGAAATTTTGAAATTAATAACTCCCCAATTAGACAGTGTGCTCGAGCACCATTACTAACAAGTTATCTTATAAGTAGCCATAAATCTTTAAAAACAAAACTTAGAGGCAAACAGCAGACTGTGTAAAATTGTTTTTTTGTTGTTTTTTTTTGAAAATGTGGAATTTTTACTTGGATTCCAAATATTTTTTTTTTATTTATTTGCACATCGTGTCAGGTAGTTTTATAGGTTTAAGTCTTTTTCTGTCAAAACATAAAAAATAAAAAAAAATTCCCATCACAGTTTGCATGTTACATGTGATCTCTATTATCAAACTTTTTCCAAAACATCTCAATTAGGGGTGATTAATCGGTTTGATCATGACAAATCGATTATTAAAATGACCATAAACTAATTTAGCACTAATGTTAATGTTATTGCACAAAACATTAACAGTAAGAGGTGAAAAAATCTGCAGAATACGGCAATTCTTTTTATTATCCAGTTAATCAATTAATTGTCAGAATAATGGATTACTAAAATAGCTGCAGCCCTTGTATCATTTAGAAATCGGGGCCAACCATTGCAACTTCAGAGTCACTGTTTGTAGACCAGATCAAACAACAAGTGCCTGAATACCGGAGCTGCAGCCAAACTTGAAGGAGCAAATTTCATCATATTTCATAGTGAGAACACCAAAAAAAAAAAAAAACTTAAAAGTTTGAACATAAATAAATCCCAATTGGCCCTTCTATTGTTTTTCAAAGCAGATGAAAACCTTGAAAGGTACACCTCTGAAACAGAAAGAGCCTGAAAGTCAACACTTTCTAAAACTGAAGGACAAAAACATATGGTATATTTAAAATTAGAGCACACACCTGCCATTTGTCCTAAAAGGATGGTTTAATGTAAATCTGATGAAGAGCCAATTCCTCTAAATTTTATCTTGGTGTCATTTTATGATGCAATAATAAGAGACACCTTTGGAGTCCTGCTGACCGCCAAGCAACTTTTTCTAACGTATGTATGTATGTTTTTTTTGTTGTTGTTTTTTTTTGTCTGTATGAATTGAAATGTGCCAGATGGATGTGGCTGCTTAATGGTAACAGAAAATGATGGAGTGAGTATACTTCCTTTCCCTCAAAGGTCCCTAGATTGAAGAAAAGTGGGTGAAATTGGTGAAAGTAAACTGGTGAAAAAGACTGCTTTTTCCTCATCCACAAAAGACGCTCACTCCATTCAGAACACTCGTTTCCTAGTGATTCAAGGGGGAAAAAAAGCAACTCAAAGCTGAGGGATGGATGAGGACACAACAAACTTCATGCCTCACAGACAACCAGCGAATCAGGAGCTCTGTCATGTTTTAGGTAATGTTAAGGAAGAAATTCTAAAATAGGTTAACTTTGGAAAAAGTTTGGCTCTCTCTCTCTTCCTTAGATCCCAGGTCCTCTCGGCAGGCCACGTGTAGCCACAAGGAAAACAACAATGCGTGTTGACGTCACAGAATTACAGAGTTTAATCCAATATAAGACAATGCACAAACTTACACCAGAAACTGCAGAACAACGGAGACATACATTCATTTACCTGACATAAATAGAAAGAAGAAAAGCAAAGACGTGCAAAGACATCTTTGGAGAATTGCAAGAGCAAATCTGATTTGTTACTTCTGTGTAGAAAGTTTTATCTTCTTTTCTTTAATTTATTCAAATAAGGCGTATCTTTGCTCCTCCAACCAGGAGCTATCTCTGACCCTCTATCTGAAGCCTAAAACCCCTGCCGTGTTTACGGCCTTTCACAGATGAGTGTGAAAAGCTAGAACTTCCACTGTATTGTTTTCCCACAGACAAAAGGCAGTTCAAACAATCCTAGCAAACCATCTGCTGTAACTACAGGTAACATAAAGGTCAAAAAGTCAGAATACATTACTAAATTCAAAACCACAATTAGGCCATTTGAATTAGGACATGTTAAGTTTTCAAACTAGCTTATTTTAAATTTATTTTCTCAACAGTAAGAAGCTTTGCATGTCATCCTGAGCACACCGACCCCTTTCAGCTGAGAATTGGAAGATGGTCATTGTTAATGGCAAAATTAAGTAAGCCGAATACAAGGAAGTGCTTTAAAAGCCACAAAATGTTCGACTTTGGACTGAAAAGTTCACTTTTACGTAGGACAACAACCTTAAACATATAGCAAGAGCTACAATAGAGGTATTTAGTTTAAACCAATGTTTCTCAACCTTTTTTGGGCCAGCGCCCCCCAACCCTTTATCCAGGTCCCTCACCGCCCCCACCAAAGAATG
>NW_015112617.1:264712-266170 GCF_001443285.1 Poecilia latipinna | reverse complement strand
GGCACTATAACAAAAAGCAGGGCTTAAAGTAAAAAAAAATCCTGAGCCTGAAACTTTTAGTGGTGATAGAAATTATACTGTTGCTATCACCACAGTTTAATAAAAAATGTCTTTGAATAGTGCAAACAATTGCTTCTAACAATACAATTAACAATACAATTAGCTAAACACTAAAACTTAAAAAAGACTTCAGTACATTTCAACTCAAAACAAAATGTAAAATGTCTGTACCCTAAAGGTTTGCCTTACAGGCAAAAATCCCTCAACATTAAATAAGAGTCCTTTTAGTCAATGTTTTTGCTAGTAATTTAGAACATGCAACATTACCAACTAAATCAGTTTCTCAACCTTTTTCGGGCCAGCGCCCCCTAGCCTTCATCCAGGTCCCTCACCGCCCCCACCAAAAAATTTGCAGGCTACTTTGCACTGACTATTATTTTATCCTTAATATTACTGTCACTATTGTAGATGTTTTTTTGATTTTTATGCTTGTTTCTGTATTTATCATCAAAAATAATTCCCCATAGAACAAAAAAGCCATGGGAATAGAAATTATTTTCACAGGCGTCTACAAAAAATGCAATGAACATTCAACTTAAAATCGGTAGGCCTAACAGCAGCCAATCAGAGTGGAAATTATATTCTTGTTCTTTGCCATTTTCTAGTTATTAAATATTCCACAAAGTGACCAGATAAAAGATGTACAACAATGCCTGTTTAAACTTTGATCTATTTGCACAACATCTGAGCTCTGCAACATTAAAACATGGATAGAACTGTAACTACATTAATCATAGCTGCTCTTCTCTTCAGTGTTTCTGTCGGTTTCTGGTGGTGCAGCTCTGTGCCGCCTTCAGGAGAATGGGACATCAGAGTATCATCCATAAAACTTCATCCACATGGCATTTATGGTGCAAACCAGAGCTTTCAGTGGAAAAACAAAAGTTCCAGATCCTTTAATGCCGTAGAAATATGAGACAGAAACATGGATTATATCTTTATTTAGCCCTGTCTATTGATTTATAGATTAATAGTTTTACTGGACAGAAATTACAAAGAACAAATCTGGTTCTTAAATCCTAATGAGTCAAACTGAAAGTGTCATGGAGTCATCAGCCTCATCACATTAACACTGACATGAAAAATAATATTGAAGAAATAAATATATCAAATCTAATTAAAAACATAAATAAGTTCTAAGTTCTTTACTGTTATGGTCTGTAAGATATATTTATTCTCAGTACTAGATGTGGTCTCACCAAACCCATGACATTTCAACAATATTATTTTACTTTTTATCTGGAAATATTGTCTGTTTATTCTTGCCATACAGTCCTCTGTATTAAGTTTTGATCGAAAGGTCTTGCCATACCAGTTTATTCCTCTGTATTTACTTTAGTTTCTTAGTTTATTCTTGCATTTTGTTCTTCATTCATTTCCATTTAGTTTCCTTTGATT